>NC_142044.1:69196496-69451189 GCF_982192425.1 Myodes glareolus
CTGTCCTTTCAGAGAAAATCACTTTCCTTTGAAAGTGCCTTAAACTACTTTCAAGCATTCTCAAAAAACTCACATGCGTTTCTCTGAAAGAGAAGCAGTCTGTTCCAACACTTCAATTCACTGTGCGAAGTTAATGGAGTGTTGCTTCACTTTCTAAATGCTGTCCTTTCAGAGAAACTCACTTTCCTTTGAAAGTGCCTTAAACAACATGCAAGCATTCACAAGAAACACTAATGCGTTTCTATAAAAGAGTAGCACTCTGTTCCAACACTTCAATTCACTGCACGAATGCAATGGAGTGTTGCTTCACTTTCTAAATGCTGTCCTTTCAGAGAAAATCACTTTCCTTTGAACGTGCCTTAAGCTTCTTACAAGCATTCACCAGAAACTCACATGCGATTCTCTGAAAGAGAAGCAGTCTGTTCCAATACTTCAATTCACTGTGCGAAGTGAATGGAGTGTTGCTTCACTTTCTAAATGCTGTCCTTTCTGAGAAAATCACTTTCCTTTGAAAGTGCCATAAGCTACTTGCAAGCATTAGGAAGAAACTCACATGCGTTTCTCTGAAAGAGAAGCAGTCTGTTCCAAAACTTCAATTCACTGTGCGAAGTGAATGGAGTGTTGCTTCACTTTCTAAATGCTGTCCTTTCAGAGAAAATCACTTTCCTTTGAACGTGCCTTAAGCTACTTACAAGCATTCAATAGAAACTCACATGCATTTCTCTGAAAGAGAAGCAGTCTCTTCCAACACTTCAATTCACTGTGCGAAGTGAATGAAGTGTTCCTTCACTTTCTAAATGCTGTCCTTTCAGAGAAAATCACTTTCCTTTGAAAGTGCCTTAAACTACTTTCAAGCATTCACAAAAAACTCACATGCGTTTCTCTGAAAGAGAAGCAATCTGTTCCAACACTTCAATTCACTGTGCGAAGTGAATGGAGTGTTGCTTCACTTTCTAAATTCTGTCCTTTCAGAGAAAATCACTTTCCTTTGAAAGTGCCTTAAACAACATGCAAGCATTCACAAGAAACACTAATGCGTTTCTATAAAAGAGTAGCACTCTGTTCCAACACTTCAATTCACTGCACGAATGCAATGGAGTGTTGCTTCACTTTCTAAATGCTGTCCTTTCAGAGAAAATCACTTTCCTTTGAACGTGCCTTAAGCTTCTTACAAGCATTCACCAGAAACTCACATGCGATTCTCTGAAAGAGAAGCAGTCTGTTCCAATACTTCAATTCACTGTGCGAAGTGAATGGAGTGTTGCTTCACTTTCTAAATGCTGTCCTTTCTGAGAAAATCACTTTCCTTTGAAAGTGCCATAAGCTACTTGTAAGCATTAGGAAGAACCTCACATGCGTTTCTGGAAAGAGAAGCAGTCTGTTCCAACACTTCAATTCACTGTGCGAAGTGAATGGAGTGTTGCTTCACTTTCTCAATGCTGTCCTTTCAGAGAAAATCACTTTCCTTTTAAAGTGCCTTAAACTACTTTCAAGCATTCATAAAAAACTCACATGCGTTTCTCTGAAAGAGAAGCAGTCTGTTCCAACACTTCAATTCACTGTGCGAAGTGAATGGAGTGTTGCTTTACTTTCTAAATGCTGTCCTTTCAGAGAAAATCACTTTCCTTTGAAAGTGCCTTAAGCTACTTGCAAGCATTCACAAGAAACACTAATGCGTTTCTCTGAAAGAGAAGCAGTCTGTTCCAACACTTCAATTCACTGTGCGAAGTGAATGGAGTGTTGCTTCACTTTCTAAATGCTGTCCTTTCAGATAAAATCTCTTTCCTTTGAAAGTGCCTTAACCTACTTACAAGCATTCAACAGAAACTCACATGCATTTCTCTGAAAGAGAAGCAGTCTGTTCCAACACTTCAATTCACTGTGCGAAGTAAATGGAGTGTTGCTTCACTTTCTAAATGCTGTCCTTTCAGAGAAAATCACTTTCCTTTGATAGTGCCTTAAGCTACTTGCAAGCATTCACAAGAAACACTAATGCGTTTCTATGAAAGACAAGCAGTCTGTTCCAACACTTCAATTCACTGTGCAAAGTGAATGGAGTGTTGCTTCACTTTCTAAATGCTGTCCTTTCAGAGACAATCACTTTCTTTGAAAGTGCCTTAAGCTACTTGCCAGCATTCACAAGAAACACTAATGCGTTTCTATGAAAGACAAGCAGTGTGTTCCAACACTTCAATTCACTGTGCGAAGTGAATGGAGTGTTGCTTCACTTTCTAAATTCTGTCCTTTCAGAGAAAATCACTTTCCTTTGAAAGTGCCATAAGCTACTAGCAATTATTAGGAAGAAACTCACATGCGTTTCTCTGAAAGAGATGCAGTCTGTTCCAACACTGCAATTCACTGTGCAAAGTGAATGGAGTGTTGCTTCACTTTCTAAATTCTGTCCTTTCAGAGAAAATCACTTTCCTTTGAAAGTGCCATAAGCTACTAGCAATCATTAGGAAGAAACTCACATGCGTTTCTCTGAAAGAGTAGCAGTCTGTTCCAACACTGCAATTCACTGTGCAAAGTGAATGGAGTGTTGCTTCACTTTCTAAATGCTGTCCTTTCAGAGAAAATCACTTTCCTTTGAAAGTGCCTTAAGCTAATTGCCAGCATTCACAAGAAACACTAATGCGTTTCTATGAAAGAGTAGCACTCTGTTCCAACACTTCAATTCACTGCACGAAGGGAAAGGAGTGTTGCTTCACTTTCTAAATTCTGTCATTTCAGAGAAAATCACTTTTGTTTGAAAGTGCCTTAAACTACATTCAAGCATTCATAAAAAACTCACATGCGTTTCTCTGAAAGAGAAGCAGTCTGTTCCAACACTTCAATTCACTGTGCGAAGTAAATGGAGTGTTGCTTCACTTTCTAAATGCTGTCCTTTCAGAGAAAATCACTTTCCTTTGAAAGTGCCTTAAGCTAATTGCCAGCATTCACAAGAAACACTAATGCGTTTCTATGAAAGAAAAGCAGTGTGTTCCAGCACTTCAATTCACTGTGCGAAGTGAATGGAGTGTTGCTTCACTTTCTAAATGCTGTCCTTTCAGAGAAAATCACTTTCCTTTGAAAGTGCCTTAAGCTACTTGCAAGCATTAGGAAAAAACTCACATGTATTTCTCTGAAAGAGAAGCAGTCTGTTCCAACACTTCAATTCACTGTGCGAAGTGAATGGTTTGTTGCTTCACTTTCTAAATGCTGTCCTTTCAGAGAAAATCACTTTCCTTTGAAAGTGCCTTAAGCTACTTACAAGCATTCAACAGAAACTCACATGCATTTCTCTGAAAGAGAAGCAGTCTGTTCCAACACTTCAATTCACTGTGCGAAGTGAAAGGAGTGTTGCTTCACTTTCTAAATGCTGTCCTTTCAGAGAAAATCACTTTCCTTTTAAAGTGCCTTAAACTACTTTCAAGCATTCATAAAAAACTCACATGCGTTTCTCTGAAAGAGAAGCAGTCTGTTCCAACACTTCAATTTACTGTGCGAAGTGAATGGAGTGTTGCTTCACTTTCTAAATTCTGTCATTTCAGAAAAAATCACTTTCCGTTGAAAGTGCCTTAAACTACTTTCAAGCATTCATAAAAAACTCACAGGCGTTTCTCTGAAAGAGAAGCAGTCTGTTCCAACACTTCAATTCACTGTGCGAAGAAAATGGAGTGTTCCTTCACTTTCTAAATGCTGTCCTTTCAGAGAAAATCACTTTCCTTTGAAAGTGCCTTAAGCTACTTGCAAGCATTCACAAGAAACACTAATGCGTTTCTATGAAAGACAAGCAGTCTGTTCCAACACTTCAATTCACTGTGCGAAGTGAATGGAGTGTTGCTTCACTTTCTAAATGCTGTCCTTTCAGAGAAAATCACTTTCCTTTGAAAGTGCCTTAAGCTACTTACAAGCATTCAACAGAAACTCACATGCATTTCTCTGAAAGAGAAGCAATCTGCTCCAACACTTCGATTCACTGTGCGAAGTGAATGGAGTGTTGCTTCACTTTCTAAATTCTGTCCTTTCAGAGAAAATCACTTTCCTTTGAAAGTGCCTTAAACTGCTTTCAAGCATTCACAAAAAACTCACATGCGTTTCTCTGAAAGAGTAGCAGTCTGTTCCAACACTTCAATTCACTGTGCGAAGTGAATGGAGTGTTGCTTCACTTTCTAAATGCTGTGCTTTCAGAGAAAATCACTTTCCTTTGAAAATGCCTTAAGCAACTTGCAAGCATTCACAAGAAACACTAATGCATTTCTATGAAAGAGTAGCACTCTGTTCCAACACTTCAATTCACTGCACGAAGGGAATGGAGTGTTGCTTCACTTTCTAAATTCTGTCATTTCAGAGAAAATCACTTTTGTTTGAAAGTGCCTTAAACTACTCTCAAGCATTCATAAAAAACTCACCTGCGTTTCTCTGAAAGAGAAGCAGTCTGTTCCAACACTTCAATTCACTGTGCGAAGTAAATGGAGTGTTGCTTCACTCTCTAAATGCTGTCCTTTCAGAGAAAATCACTTTCCTTTGAAAGTGCCTTAAGCTACTTGCCACCATTCACAAGAAACACGAATGCGTTTCTATGAAAGACAAGCAGTGTGTTCCAACACTTCAATTCACTGTGCGAAGTGAATGGAGTGTTGCTTCACTTTCTAAATGCTGTCCTTTCAGAGAAAATCACTTTTCTTTGAGAGTGCCTTAAGCTACTTGCAAGCATTAGGAAGAAACTCACATGTATTTCTCTGAAAGAGAAGCAGTCTGTTCCAATACTTCAATTCACTGTGCGAAGTGAATGGAGTGTTGCTTCACTTTCTAAATGCTGTCCTTTCAGAGAAAATCACTTTTTTTTGAAAGTGCCTTAAACAACATGCAAGCATTCACAAGAAACACTAATGCGTTTCTCTGAAGGAGAAGCAGTCTGTTCCAACAGTTCAATTCACTGTGCGAAGTGAATGGAGTGTTGCTTCACTTTCTAAATGCTGTCCTTTCAGAGAAAATCACTTTCCTTTGATAGTGCCTTAAGCTACTTGCAAGCATTCACAAGAAACACTAATGCGTTTCTATGAAAGACAAGCAGTCTGTTCCAACACTTCAATTCACTGTGCAAAGTGAATGGAGTGTTGCTTCACTTTCTAAATGCTGTCCTTTCAGAGACAATCACTTTCTTTGAAAGTGCCTTAAGCTACTTGCCAGCATTCACAAGAAACACTAATGCGTTTCTATGAAAGACAAGCAGTGTGTTCCAACACTTCAATTCACTGTGCGAAGTGAATGGAGTGTTGCTTCACTTTCTAAATTCTGTCCTTTCAGAGAAAATCACTTTCCTTTGAAAGTGCCATAAGCTACTTGCAATCATTAGGAAGAAACTCACATGCGTTTCTCTGAAAGAGATGCAGTCTGTTCCAACACTTCAATTCACTGTGCGAAGTGAATGGAGTGCTGCTTCACTTTCTAAATGCTGTCCTTTCAGAGAAAATCACTTTCCTTTGAAAGTGCCTTAAGCTACTTACAAGCATTCAACAGAAACTCACATGCATTTCTCTGAAAGAGAAGCATTCTGTTCCAACACTTCAATTCACTGTGCGAAGTAAATGGAGTGTTGCTTCACTTTCTAAATGCTGTCCTTTGAGAGAAAATCACTTTCCTTTGATAGTGCCTTAAGCTACTTGCAAGCTTTCACAAGAAACACTAATGCGTTTACTGAAAGAGAAGCAGTCTGTTCCAACAATTCAATTCACTGTGCGAAGTGAATGGAGTGTTGCTTCACTTTCTAAATGCTGTCCTTTCAGAGAAAATCACTTTCCTTTGAAAGTGCCTTAAGCTACTTACAAGCATTCAACAGAAACTCACATGCGTTTCTCTGAAAGAGAAGCAGTCTGTTCCAACACTTCAATTCACTATGCGAAATGAATGGAGTGTTGCTTCACTTTCTAAATGCTGTCCTTTCAGAGAAAATCACTTTCCTTTGAAAGTGCCTTAAGCTACTTACAAACATTCAACAGAAACTCACATGCATTTCTCTGAAAGAGTAGCAGTCTGTTCCAACACTTCAATTCACTGTGCGAAGTGAATGGAGTGTTGCTTCACTTTCTAAATTCTGTCATTTCAGAGAAAATCACTTTCCTTTGAAAGTGCCTTAAACTACTTTCAAGCATTCATAAAAAACTCACATGCGTTTCTCTGAAAGAGAAGCAGTCTGTTCCAACACTTCAATTCACTGTGCGAAGTAAATGGAGTGTTCCTTCACTTTCTAAATGCTGTCCTTTCAGAGAAAATCACTTTCCATTGAAAGTGCCTTAAGCTATTTGCAAGCATTCACAAGAAACACTAATGCGTTTCTATGAAAGACAAGCAGTCTGTTCCAACACTTCAATTCACTGTGCGAAGTGAATGGAGTGTTGCTTCACTTTCTAAATGCTCTCCTTTCAGAGAAAATCACTTTCCTTTGAAAGTGCCTTAAGCTACTTGCAAGCATTCACAAGAAACACTAATGCGTTTCTATGAAAGAAAAGCAGTCTGTTCCAACACTTCAATTCACTGTGCGAAGTGAATGGAGTGTTGCTTCACTTTCTAAATTCTGTCCTTTCAGAGAAAATCACTTTCCTTTGAAAGTGCCTTAAGCTACTTACAAGCATTCAACAGAAACTCACATGCATTTCTCTGAAAGAGAAGCAGTCTGTTCCAACACTTCAATTCACTGTGCGAAATGAATGGAGTGTTGCTTCACTTTCTAAATTCTGTCCTTTCAGAGAAAATCACTTTCCTTTGAAAGTGCCTTAAACTACTTTCAAGCATTCACAAAAAACTCACATGCGTTTCTCTGAAAGAGTAGCAGTCTGTTCCAACACTGCGATTCACTGTGCGAAGTGAATGGAGTGTTGCTTCACTTTCTAAATGCTGTCCTTTCAGAGAAAATCACTTTCCTTTGAAAGTGCCTTAAGCTAATTGCCAGCATTCACAAGAAACACTAATGCGTTTCTATGAAAGAGTAGCACTCTGTTCCAACACTTCAATTCACTGTGCGAAGTGGATGGAGTGTTCCTTCACTTTCTAAATTCTGTCCTTTCAGAGAAAATCACTTTCCTTTGAAAGTGCCTTAAACTACTTTCAAGCATTCACAAAAAACTCACATGCGTTTCTCTGAAAGAGTAGAAGTCTGTTCCAACACTTCAATTCACTGTGCGAAGTGAATGGAGTGTTGCTTCACTTTCTAAATGCTGTCCTTTCAGAGAAAATCACTTTCCTTTGAAATTGCCTTAAGCAACTTGCAAGCATTCACAAGAAACACTAATGCATTTCTATGAAAGAGTAGCACTCTGTTCCAACACTTCAATTCACACCACGAAGGGAATGGAGTGTTGCTTCACTTTCTAAATGCTGTCCTTTCAGAGAAAATCACTTTCCTTTGAAAGTGCCTTAAGCTACTTACAAGCATTCACCAGAAACTCACATGCGATTCTCTGAAAGAGAAGCAGTCTGTTCCAATACTTCAATTCACTGAGCAAAGTGAATGGAGTATTGCTTCACTTTCTAAATGCTGTCCTTTCAGAGAAAATCACTTTCCTTTGAAAGTGCCTTAAGCTACTTACAAGCATTCAACAGAAACTCACATGCATTTCTCTGAAAGAGAAGCATTCTGTTCCAACACTTCAATTCACTGTGCGAAGTAAATGGAGTGTTGCTTCACTTTCTAAATGCTGTCCTTTGAGAGAAAATCACTTTCCTTTGATAGTGCCTTAAGCTACTTGCAAGCATTCACAAGAAACACTAATGCGTTTCTCTGAAAGAGAAGCAGTCTGTTCCAACACTTCAATTCACTGTGCGAAGTGAATGGAGTGTGGCTTCACTTTCTAAATGCTGTCCTTTCAGAGAAAATCACTTTCCTTTTAAAGTGCCTTAAACTACTTCCAAGCATTCATAAAAAACTCACATGCGTTTCTCTGAAAGAGAAGCAGTCTGTTCCAACACTTCAATTCACTGTGCGAAGTGAAAGGAGTGTTGCTTCACTTTCTAAATGCTGTCCTTTCAGAGAAAATCACTTTCCTTTGAAAGTGCCTTAAGCTACTTGCAAGCATTCACAAGAAACACTAATGCGTTTCTATGAAAGACAAGCTTTCTGTTCCAACACTTCAATTCATTGTGCGAAGTGAATGGAGTGTTGCTTCACTTTCTAAATGCTGTCCTTTCAGAGAAAATCACTTTCCTTTGAAAGTGCCTTAAGCTACTTACAAGCATTCAACAGAAACTCACATGCATTTCTCTGAAAGAGAAGCAATCTGTTCCAACACTTCAATTCACTGTGCGAAGTGAATGGAGTATTGCTTCACTTTCTAAATGCTGTCCTTTCAGAGAAAATCACTTTCCTTTGAAAGTGCCTTAAACTACTTTCAAGCATTCACAAAAAACTCACATGCGTTTCTCTGAAAGAGTAGCAGTCTGTTCCAACACTTCAATTCACTGTGCGAAGTGAATGGAGTGTTGCTTCACTTTCTAAATGCTGTCCTTTCAGAGAAAATCACTTTCCTTTGAAAGTGCCTTAAGCAACTTGCAAGCATTCACAAGAAACACTAATGCGTTTCTATGAAAGAGTAGCACTCTGTTCCAACACTTCAATTCACTGCACGAAGGGAATGGAGTGTTGCTTCACTTTCTAAATGCTGTCCTTTCAGAGAAAATCACTTTCCTTTGAAAGTGCCTTAAGCTACTTACAAGCATTCACCAGAAACTCACATGCGATTCTCTGAAAGAGAAGCAGTCTGTTCCAATACTTCAATTCACTGTGCAAAGTGAATGGAGTATTGCTTCACTTTCTAAATGCTGTCCTGTCAGAGAAAATCACTTTCCTTTGAAAGTGCCATAAGCTACTTGCAAGCATTAGGAAGAAACTCACATGCGTTTCTCTGAAAGAGAAGCAGTCTGTTCCAACACTTCAATTCACTGTGCGAAGTGAATGGAGTGTTGCTTCACTTTCTATATGCTGTCTTTTCAGAGAAAATCCCTTTCCTTTGAATGTGCCTTAAGCTACTTACAAGCATTCAACAGAAACTCACATCCATTTCTCTGAAAGAGAAGCAATCTGTTCCAACACTTCAATTCACTGTGCGAAGTGAATGGAGTGTTGCCTCACTTTCTAAATGCTGTCCTTTCAGAGAAAATCATTTTCCTTTGAAAGTGCCTTAAGCTACTTGCAAGCATTCACAAGAAACACTAATGCGTTTCTATGAAAGACAAGCAGTCGGTACCAACACTTCAATTCACTGTGCGAAGTGAATGGAGTGTTGCTTCACTTTCTAAATGCTGTCCTTTCAGAGAAAATCACTTTCCTTTGAAAGTGCCTTAAGCTACTTGCAAGCATTAGGAAGAAACTCACATGCGTTTCTCTGAAAGAGAAGCAGTCTGTTCCAACACTTCAATTCACTGTGCGAAATGAATGGAGTGTTGCTTCACTTTCTAAATGCTGTCCTTTCAGAGAAAATCACTTTCCTTTGAAAGTGCCTTAAGCTACTTACAAGCATTCAACAGAAACTCACATGCGTTTCTCTGAAAGAGAAGCAGTCTGTTCCAACACTTCAATTTACTGTGCGAAGTGAATGGAGTGTTGCTTCACTTTCTAAATTCTGTCATTTCAGAAAAAATCACTTTCCGTTGAAAGTGCCTTAAACTACTTTCAAGCATTCATAAAAAACTCACAGGCGTTTCTCTGAAAGAGAAGCAGTCTGTTCCAACACTTCAATTCACTGTGCGAAGTAAATGGAGTGTTCCTTCACTTTCTAAATGCTGTCCTTTCAGAGAAAATCACTTTCCTTTGAAAGTGACTTAAGCTACTTGCAAGCATTCACAAGAAACACTAATGCGTTTCTATGAAAGACAAGCAGTCTGTTCCAACACTTCAATTCACTGCACGAAGGCAATGGAGTGTTGCTTCACTTTCTAAATGCTGTCCTTTCAGAGAAAATCACTTTCCTTTGAAAGTGCCTTAAACAACATGCAAGCATTCACAAGAAACACTAATGCGTTTCTATAAAAGAGTACCACTCTGTTCCAACACTTCAATTCACTGCACGAAGGCAATGGAGTGTTGCTTCACTTTCTAAATGCTGTCCTTTCAGAGAAAATCACTTTCCTTTGAAAGTGCCTTAAGCTACTTACAAGCATTCACCAGAAACTCACATGCGATTCTCTGAAAGAGAAGCAGTCTGTTCCAACACTTCAATTCACTGCACGAAGGGAATGGAGTGTTGCTTCACTTTCTAAATTCTGTCATTTCTGAGAAAATCACTTTTGTTTGAAAGTGCCTTAAACTACTTTCAAGCATTCATAAAAAACTCACCTGCGTTTCTCTGAAAGAGCAGCAGTCTTTTCCAACACTTCAATTCACTGTGCGAAGTAAATGGAGTGTTCCTTCACTTTCTAAATGCTGTCCTTTCAGAGAAAATCACTTTCCTTTGAAAGTGCCTTAAACTACTTTCAAGCATTCACAAAAAACTCGCATGCGTTTCTCTGAAAGAGAAGCAGTCTGTTCCAACACTTCAATTCACTATGCGAAGTGAATGGAGTGTTGCTTCACTTTCTATATGCTGTCTTTTCAGAGAAAATCCCTTTCCTTTGAATGTGCCTTAAGCTACTTACAAGCACTCAACAGAAACTCACATCCATTTCTCTGAAAGAGAAGCAATCTGTTCCAAAACTTCAATTCTCTGTGCGAAGTGAATGGAGTGTTGCTTCTCTTTCTAAATGCTGTCCTTTCAGAGAAAATCACTTTCCTTTGAAAGTGCCTTAAGCTACTTGCAAGCATTCTCTAGAAAGATTAATGCGTTTCTCTGAAAGAGAAGAAGTCTTTTCCAACACTTCAATTCATTGCGCGAAGGGAATGGAGTATTGCTTTACTTTCTAAATGCTGTCCTTTCAGAGAAAATCACTTTCCTTTGAATGAGCCTTGAGCTACTTACAAGCATTCAACAGAAACTCACATGCATTTCTCTGAAAGAGAAGCAGTCTGTTCCAACACTTCAATTCACTGTGCGAAGTGAATGAAGTGTTGCTTCACTTTCTAAATGCTGTCCTTTCAGAGAAAATCACTTTCTTTTGAAAGTGCCTTAAACTACTTTCAAGCATTCACAAAAAACTCACATGCTTTTCCCTGAAAGAGTAGCAGTCTGTTCCAACACTGCAGTTCACTGTGCGAAGTGAATGGAGTGTTGCTTCACTTTCTAAATGCTGTCCTTTCAGAGAAAATCACTTTCCTTTGAAAGTGCCTTAAGCAACTTGCAAGCACTCACAAGAAACACTAATGCGTTTCTATGAAAGAGTAGCACTCTGTTCCAACACTTCAATTCACTGCACGAAGGGAATGGAGTGTTGCTTCACTTTCAAAATTCTGTCATTTCTGAGAAAATCACTTTTGTTTGAAAGTGCCTTAAACTACTTTCAAGCATTCATAAAAAACTCACCTGCGTTTCTCTGAAAGAGAAGCAGTCTGTTCCAACACTTCAATTCACTGTGCGAAGTAAATGGAGTGTTGCTTCACTTTCTAAATGCTGTCCTTTCAGAGAAAATCACTTTCCTTTGAAAGTGCCTTAAGCTACTTGCCAGCATTCACAGTAAACACTAATGCGTTTCTATGAAAGTCAAGCAGTGTGTTCCAACACTTCAATTCACTGTGCGAAGTGAATGGAGTGTTGCTTCACTTTCTAAATGCTGTCCTTTCAGAGAAAATCACTTTCATTTGGAGTGCTTTAAGCTACTTGCAAGAATTAGGAAGAAACTCACATGTATTTCTCTGAAAGAGAAGCAGTCTGTTCCAACACTTCAATTCACTGTGCGAAGTGAAAGGAGTGTTGCTTCACTTTCTAAATGCTGTCCTTTCAGAGAAAATCACTTTCCTTTGAAAGTGCCTTAAGCTACTTACAAGCATTCAACAGAAACTCACATGCATTTCTCTGAAAGAGAAGCATTCTGTTCCAACACTTCAATTCACTGTGCGAAGTGAATGGAGTGTTGCTTCACTTTCTAAATGCTGTCCTTTCAGAGAAAATCACTTTCCTTTTAAAGTGCCTTAAACTACTTTCAAGCATTCATAAAAAACTCACATGCGTTTCTCTGAAAGAGAAGCAGTCTGTTCCAACACTTCAATTCACTGTGCGAAGTGAATGGAGTGTTGCTTCACTTTCTAAATGCTGTCTTTTCAGAGAAAATCACTTTCCTTTGAAAGTGCCTTAAGCTATTTGCAAGCATTAGGAAAAAACTCACATGTATTTCTCTGAAAGAGAAGCAGTCTGTTCCAACACTTCAATTCACTGTGCGAAGTGAATGGTTTGTTGCTTCACGTTCTAAATGCTGTCCTTTCAGAGAAAATCACTTTCCTTTGAAAGTGCCTTAAGCTACTTACAAGCATTCAACAGAAACTCACATGCGTTTCTCTGAAAGAGAAGCAGTCTGTTCCAACACTTCAATTCACTGTGCGAAGTGAATGGAGTGTTGCTTCACTTTCAAAATGCTGTCCTTTCAGAGAAAATCACTTTCCTTTTAAAGTGCCTTAAACTACTTTCAAGCATTCATAAAAAACTCACATGCGTTTCTCTGAAAGAGAAGCAGTCTGTTCCAACACTTCAATTCACTGTGCGAAGTGAATGGAGTGTTGCTTCACTTTCTAAATGCTGTCCTTTCAGAGAAAATCACTTTCCTTTGAAAGTGCCTTAAGCTACTTGCAAGCATTCACAAGAAACACTAATGCGTTTCTATGAAAGACAAGCAGTCTGTTCCAACACTTCAATTCACTGTGCGAAGTGAATGGAGTGTTGCTTCACTTTCTAAATGCTGTCCTTTCAGAGAAAATCACTTTCCTTTGAAAGTACCTTAAGCTACTTACAAGCATTCAACAGAAACTCACATGCATTTCTCTGAAAGAGAAGCAGTCTGTTCCAACACTTCAATTCACTGTGCGAAGTAAACGGAGTGTTGCTTCACTTTCTAAATGCTGTCCTTTCAGAGAAAATCACTTTCCTTTGATAGTGCCTTAAGCTACTTGCAAGCATTCACAAGAAACACTAATGCGTTTCTATGAAAGACAAGCAGTCTGTTCCAACACTTCAATTCACTGTGCGAAGTGAATGGAGTATTGCCTCACTTTCTAAATGCTGTCCTTTCAGAGAAAATCACTTTCTTTTGAAAGTGCCTTAAGCTACTTGCAAGCATTAGGAAGAAACTCACATGCGTTTCTCTGAAAGAGAAGCAGTCTTTTCCAACACTTCAATTCACTGTGCGAAATGAATGGAGTGTTGCTTCACTTTCTAAATGCTGTCCTTTCAGAGAAAATCACTTTCCTTTGAAAGTGCCTTAAGATACTTACAAGCATTCAACAGAAACTCATATGCGTTTCTCTGAAAGAGAAGCAGTCTGTTCCAACACTTCAATTTACTGTGCGAAGTGAATGGAGTGTTGCTTCACTTTCTAAATTCTGTCATTTCAGAGAAAATCACTTTCCGTTGAAATTGCCTTAAACTACATTCAAACATTCATAAAAAACTCACATGCGTTTCTCTGAAAGAGAAGCAGTCTGTTCCAACACTTCAATTCACTGTGCGAAGTAAATGGAGTGTTCCTTCACTTTCTAAATGTTGTCCTTTCAGAGAAAATCGCTTTCCTTTGAAAGTGCCTTAAGCTACTTGCAAGCATTCACAAGAAACACTAATGCGTTTCTATGAAAGACAAGCAGTCTATTCCAACACTTCAATTCACTGTGCGAAGTGAATGGAGTGTTGCTTCACTTTCTAAATGCTGTCCTTTCAGAGAAAATCACTTTCCTTTGAAAGTGCCTTAAGCTACTTACAAGCATTCAATAGAAACTCACATGCATTTCTCTGAAAGAGAAGCAGTCTGTTCCAACACTTCAATTCACTGTGCGAAGTGAATGAAGTGTTCCTTCACTTTCTAAATGCTGTCCTTTCAGAGAAAATCACTTTCCTTTGAAAGTGCCTTAAGCTATTTGCAAGCATTAGGAAAAAACTCACATGTATTTCTATGAAAGAGAAGCAGTCTGTTCCAACACTTCAATTCACTGTGCGAAGTGAATGGTTTGTTGCTTCACTTTCTAAATGCTGTCCTTTCAGAGAAAATCACTTTCCTTTGAAAGTGCCTTAAGCTACTTACAAGCATTCAACAGAAACTCACATGCGTTTCTTTGAAAGAGAAGCAGTCTGTTCCAACACTTCAATTCACTGTGCGAAGTGAATGGAGTGTTGCTTCACTTTCAAAATGCTGTCCTTTCAGAGAAAATCACTTTCCTTTTAAAGTGCCTTAAACTACTTTCAAGCATTCATAAAAAACTCACATGCGTTTCTCTGAAAGAGAAGCAGTCTGTTCCAACACTTCAATTCACTGTGCGAAGTGAATGGAGTGTTGCTTCACTTTCTAAATGCTGTCCTTTCAGAGAAAATCACTTTCCTTTGAAAGTGCCTTAAGCTACTTGCAAGCATTCACAAGAAACACTAATGCGTTTCTATGAAAGACAAGCAGTCTGTTCCAACACTTCAATTCACTGTGCGAAGTGAATGGAGTGTTGCTTCACTTTCTAAATGCTGTCCTTTCAGAGAAAATCACTTTCCTTTGAAAGTGCCTTAAGCTACTTACAAGCATTCAACAGAAACTCACATGCATTTCTCTGAAAGAGAAGCAGTCTGTTCCAACACTTCAATTCACTGTGCGAAGTAAACGGAGTGTTGCTTCACTTTCTAAATGCTGTCCTTTCAGAGAAAATCACTTTCCTTTGATAGTGCCTTAAGCTACTTGCAAGCATTCACAAGAAACACTAATGCGTTTCTATGAAAGACAAGCAGTCTGTTCCAACACTTCAATTCACTGTGCGAAGTGAATGGAGTATTGCCTCACTTTCTAAATGCTGTCCTTTCAGAGAAAATCACTTTCTTTTGAAAGTGCCTTAAGCTACTTGCAAGCATTAGGAAGAAACTCACATGCGTTTCTCTGAAAGAGAAGCAGTCTGTTCCAACACTTCAATTCACTGTGCGAAATGAATGGAGTGTTGCTTCACTTTCTAAATGCTGTCCTTTCAGAGAAAATCACTTTCCTTTGAAAGTGCCTTAAGCTACTTACAAGCATTCAACAGAAACTCATATGCGTTTCTCTGAAAGAGAAGCAGTCTGTTCCAACACTTCAATTTACTGTGCGAAGTGAATGGAGTGTTGCTTCACTTTCTAAATTCTGTCATTTCAGAGAAAATCACTTTCCGTTGAAATTGCCTTAAACTACATTCAAACATTCATAAAAAACTCACATGCGTTTCTCTGAAAGAGAAGCAGTCTGTTCCAACACTTCAATTCACTGTGCGAAGTAAATGGAGTGTTCCTTCACTTTCTAAATGTTGTCCTTTCAGAGAAAATCGCTTTCCTTTGAAAGTGCCTTAAGCTACTTGCAAGCATTCACAAGAAACACTAATGCGTTTCTATGAAAGACAAGCAGTCTATTCCAACACTTCAATTCACTGTGCGAAGTGAATGGAGTGTTGCTTCACTTTCTAAATGCTGTCCTTTCAGAGAAAATCACTTTCCTTTGAAAGTGCCTTCAGCTACTTACAAGCATTCAATAGAAACTCACATGCATTTCTCTGAAAGAGAAGCAGTCTGTTCCAACACTTCAATTCACTGTGCGAAGTGAATGAAGTGTTCCTTCACTTTCTAAATGCTGTCCTTTCAGAGAAAATCACTTTCCTTTGAAAGTGTCTTAAGCTATTTGCAAGCATTAGGAAAAAACTCACATGTATTTCTCTGAAAGAGAAGCAGTCTGTTCCAACACTTCAATTCACTGTGCGAAGTGAATGGTTTGTTGCTTCACTTTCTAAATGCTGTCCTTTCAGAGAAAATCACTTTCCTTTGAAAGTGCCTTAAGCTACTTACAAGCATTCAACAGAAACTCACATGCGTTTCTCTGAAAGAGAAGCAGTCTGTTCCAACACTTCAATTCACTGTGCGAAGTGAATGGAGTGTTGCTTCACTTTCAAAATGCTGTCCTTTCAGAGAAAATCACTTTCCGTTTAAAGTGCCTTAAACTACTTTCAAGCATTCATAAAAAACTCACATGCGTTTCTCTGAAAGAGAAGCAGTCTGTTCCAACACTTCAATTCACTGTGCGAAGTGAATGGAGTGTTGCTTCACTTTCTAAATGCTGTCCTTTCAGAGAAAATCACTTTCCTTTGAAAGTGCCTTAAGCTACTTGCAAGCATTCACAAGAAACACTAATGCGTTTCTATGAAAGACAAGCAGTCTGTTCCAACACTTCAATTCACTGTGCGAAGTGAATGGAGTGTTGCTTCACTTTCTAAATGCTGTCCTTTCAGAGAAAATCACTTTCCTTTGAAAGTACCTTAAGCTACTTACAAGCATTCAACAGAAACTCACATGCATTTCTCTGAAAGAGAAGCAGTCTGTTCCAACACTTCAATTCATTGTGCGAAGTAAACGGAGTGTTGCTTCACTTTCTAAATGCTGTCCTTTCAGAGAAAATCACTTTCCTTTGATAGTGCCTTAAGCTACTTGCAAGCATTCACAAGAAACACTAATGCGTTTCTATGAAAGACAAGCAGTCTGTTCCAACACTTCAATTCACTGTGCGAAGTGAATGGAGTATTGCCTCACTTTCTAAATGCTGTCCTTTCAGAGAAAATCACTTTCTTTTGAAAGTGCCTTAAGCTACTTGCAAGCATTAGGAAGAAACTCACATGCGTTTCTCTGAAAGAGAAGCAGTCTGTTCCAACACTTCAATTCACTGTGCGAAATGAATGGAGTGTTGCTTCACTTTCTAAATGCTGTCCTTTCAGAGAAAATCACTTTCCTTTGAAAGTGCCTTAAGCTACTTACAAGCATTCAACAGAAACTCATATGCGTTTCTCTGAAAGAGAAGCAGTCTGTTCCAACACTTCAATTTACTGTGCGAAGTGAATGGAGTGTTGCTTCACTTTCTAAATTCTGTCATTTCAGAGAAAATCACTTTCCGTTGAAATTGCCTTAAACTACATTCAAACATTCATAAAAAACTCACATGCGTTTCTCTGAAAGTGAAGCAGTCTGTTCCAACACTTCAATTCACTGTGCGAAGTAAATGGAGTGTTCCTTCACTTTCTAAATGTTGTCCTTTCAGAGAAAATCGCTTTCCTTTGAAAGTGCCTTAAGCTACTTGCAAGCATTCACAAGAAACACTAATGCGTTTCTATGAAAGACAAGCAGTCTATTCCAACACTTCAATTCACTGTGCGAAGTGAATGGAGTGTTGCTTCACTTTCTAAATGCTGTCCTTTCAGAGAAAATCACTTTCCTTTGAAAGTGCCTTAAGCTACTTACAAGCATTCAATAGAAACTCACATGCATTTCTCTGAAAGAGAAGCAGTCTGTTCCAACACTTCAATTCACTGTGCGAAGTGAATGAAGTGTTCCTTCACTTTCTAAATGCTGTCCTTTCAGAGAAAATCACTTTCCTTTGAAAGTGCCTTAAGCTATTTGCAAGCATTAGGAAAAAACTCACATGTATTTCTCTGAAAGAGAAGCAGTCTGTTCCAACACTTCAATTCACTGTGCGAAGTGAATGGTTTGTTGCTTCACTTTCTAAATGCTGTCCTTTCAGAGAAAATCACTTTCCTTTGAAAGTGCCTTAAGCTACTTACAAGCATTCAACAGAAACTCACATGCGTTTCTCTGAAAGAGATGCAGTCTGTTCCAACACTTCAATTCACTATGCGAAGTGAATGGAGTGTTGCTTCACTTTCAAAATGCTGTCCTTTCAGAGAAAATCACTTTCCTTTTAAAGTGCCTTAAACTACTTTCAAGCATTCATAAAAAACTCACATGCGTTTCTCTGAAAGAGAAGCAGTCTGTTCCAACACTTCAATTCACTGTGCGAAGTGAATGGAGTGTTGCTTCACTTTCTAAATGCTGTCCTTTCAGAGAAAATCACTTTCCTTTGAAAGTGCCTTAAGCTACTTGCAAGCATTCACAAGAAACACTAATGCGTTTCTATGAAAGACAAGCAGTCTGTTCCAACACTTCAATTCACTGTGCGAAGTGAATGGAGTGTTGCTTCACTTTCTAAATGCTGTCCTTTCAGAGAAAATCACTTTCCTTTGAAAGTGCCTTAAGCTACTTGCAAGCATTAGGAAGAAACTCACATGCGTTTCTCTGAAAGAGAAGCAGTCTGTTCCAACACTTCAATTCACTGTGCGAAATGAATGGAGTGTTGCGTCACTTTCTAAATGCTGTCCTTTCAGAGAAAATCACTTTCCTTTGAAAGTGCCTTAAGCTACTTACAAGCATTCAACAGAAACTCATATGCGTTTCTCTGAAATAGAAGCAGTCTGTTCCAACATTTCAATTTACTGTGCGAAGTGAATGGAGTGTTGCTTCACTTTCTAAATTCTGTCATTTCAGAAAAAATCACTTTCCGTTGAAAGTGCCTTAAACTACATTCAAGCATTCATAAAAAACTCACATGCGTTTCTCTGAAAGAGAAGCAGTCTTTTCCAACACTTCAATTCACTGTGCGAAGTAAATGGAGTTTTCCTTCACTTTCTAAATGTTGTCCTTTCAGAGAAAATCACTTTCCTTTGAAAGTGCCTTAAGCTACTTGCAAGCATTCACAAGAAACACTAATGCGTTTCTATGAAAGACAAGCAGTCTATTCCAACACTTCAATTCACTGTGCGAAGTGAATGGAGTGTTGCTTCACTTTCTAAATGCTGTCCTTTCAGAGAAAATCACTTTCCTTTGAAAGTGCCTTAAGCTACTCACAAGCATTCAACAGAAACTCACATGCATTTCTCTGAAAGAAAAGCAATCTGTTCCAACACTTCAATTCACTGTGCGAAGTGAATGGAGTATTGCTTCACTTTCTAAATGCTGTCCTTTCAGAGAAAATCACTTTCCTTTGAAAGTGCCTTAAACTACTTTCAAGCATTCACAAAAAACTCACATGCGTTTCTCTGAAAGAGTAGCAGTCTGTTCCAACACTTCAATTCACTGTGCGAAGTGAATGGAGTGTTGCTTCACTTTCTAAATGCTGTCCTTTCAGAGAAAATCACTTTCCTTTGAAAGTGCCATAAGCTACTTGCAAGCATTAGGAAGAAACTCACATGCGTTTCTCTGAAAGAGAAGCAGTCTGTTCCAACACTTCAATTCACTGTGCGAAGTGAATGGAGTGTTGCTTCACTTTCTATATGCTGTCTTTTCAGAGAAAATCCCTTTCCTTTGAATGTGCCTTAAGCTACTTACAAGCATTCAACAGAAACTCACATCCATTTCTCTGAAAGAGAAGCAATCTGTTCCAACACTTCAGTTCAGTGTGCGAAGTGAATGGAGTGTTGCCTCACTTTCTAAATGCTGTCCTTTCAGAGAAAATCATTTTCCTTTGAAAGTGCCTTAAGCTACTTGCAAGCATTCACAAGAAACACTAATGCGTTTCTATGAAAGACAAGCAGTCGGTTGCAACACTTCAATTCACTGTGCGAAGTGAATGGAGTGTTGCTTCACTTTCTAAATGCTGTCCTTTCAGAGAAAATCACTTTCCTGTGAAAGTGCCTTAAGCTACTTACAAGCATTCAACAGAAACTCACATGCGTTTCTCTGAAAGAGAAGCAGTCTGTTCCAACACTTCAATTTACTGTGCGAAGTGAATGGAGTGTTGCTTCACTTTCTAAATTCTGTCATTTCAGAAAAAATCACTTTCCGTTGAAAGTGCCTTAAACTACTTTCAAGCATTCATAAAAAACTCACAGGCGTTCTCTGAAAGAGAAGCAGTCTGTTCCAACACTTCAATTCTCTGTGCGAAGTAAATGGAGTGTTCCTTCACTTTCTAAATGCTGTCCTTTCAGAGAAAATCACTTTCCTTTGAAAGTGCCTTAAGCTACTTGCAAGCATTCACAAGAAACACTAATGCGTTTCTATGAAAGACAAGCAGTCTGTTCCAACACTTCAATTCACTGTGCGAAGTGAATGGAGTGTTGCTTCACTTTCTAAATGCTGTCCTTTCAGAGAAAATCACTTTCCTTTGAATGAGCCTTGAGCTACTTACAAGCATTCAACAGAAACTCACATGCATTTCTCTGAAAGAGAAGCAGTCTGTTCCAACACTTCAATACACTGTGCGAAGTGAATGAAGTGTTGCTTCACTTTCTAAATGCTGTCCTTTCAGAGAAAATCACTTTCTTTTGAAAGTGCCTTAAACTACTTTCAAGCATTCACAAAAAACTCACATGCGTTTCTCTGAAAGAGTAGCAGTCTGTTCCAACACTGCAATTCACTGTGCGAAGTGAATGGAGTGTTGCTTCACTTTCTAAATGCTGTCCTTTCAGAGAAAATCACTTTTCTTTGAAAGTGCCTTAAGCAACTTGGAAGCATTCACAAGAAACACTAATGCGTTTCTATGAAAGAGTAGCACTCTGTTCCAACACTTCAATTCACTGCACGAAGGGAATGGAGTGTTGCTTCACTTTATAATTCTGTCATTTCTGAGAAAATCACTTTTGTTTGAAAGTGTCTTAAACTACTTTCAAGCATTCATAAAAAACTCACCTGCGTTTCTCTGAAAGAGAAGCAGTCTGTTCCAACACTTCAATTCACTGTGCGAAGTAAATGGAGTGTTGCTTCACTTTCTAAATGCTGTCCTTTCAGAGAAAATCACTTTCCTTTGAAAGTGCCTTAAGCTACTTGCCAGCATTCACAAGAAACACTAATGCGTTTCTATGAAAGTCAAGCAGTGTGTTCCAACACTTCAATTCACTGTGCGAAGTGAATGGAGTGTTGCTTCACTTTCTAAATGCTGTCCTTTCAGAGAAAATCACTTTCATTTGAGAGTGCCTTAAGCTACTTGCAAGCATTAGGAAGAAACTCACATGTATTTCTCTGAAAGAGAAGCAGTCTGTTCCAACACTTCAATTCACTGTGCGAAGTGAATGGAGTGTTGCTTCACTTTCTAAATGCTGTTTTTTCAGAGAAAATCACTTTCCTTTGAAAGTGCCTTAAGCTACTTACAAGAATTCAACAGAAACTCACATGCATTTCTCTGAAAGAGAAGCATTCTGTTCCAACACTTCAATTCACTGTGCGAAGTGAATGGAGTGTTGCTTCACTTTCTAAATGCTGTCCTTTCAGAGAAAATCACTTTCCTTTTAAAGTGCCTTAAACTACTTTCAAGCATTCATAAAAAACTCACATGCGTTTCTCTGAAAGAGAAGCAGTCTGTTCCAACACTTCAATTCAATGTGCGAAGTGAATGGAGTGTTGCTTCACTTTCTAAATGCTGTCCTTTCAGAGAAAATCACTTTCCTTTGAAAGTGCCTTAAGCTACTTGCAAGCATTAGGAAAAAACTCACATGTATTTCTCTGAAAGAGAAGCAGTCTGTTCCAACACTTCAATTCACTGTGCGAAGTGAATGGTTTATTGCTTCACTTTCTAAATGCTGTCCTTTCAGAGAAAATCACTTTCCTTTGAAAGTGCCTTAAGCTACTTACAAGCATTCAACAGAAACTCACATGCGTTTCTCTGAAAGAGAAGCAGTCTGTTCCAACACTTCAATTCACTGTGCGAAGTGAATGGAGTGTTGCTTCACTTTCTAAATGCTGTCCTTTCAGAGAAAATCACTTTCCTTTTAAAGTGCCTTAAACTACTTTCAAGCATTCATAAAAAACTCACATGCGTTTCTCTGAAAGAGAAGCAGTCTGTTCCAACACTTCAATTCACTGTGCGAAGTGAATGGAGTGTTGCTTCACTTTCTAAATGCTGTCCTTTCAGAGAAAATCACTTTCCTTTGAAAGTGCCTTAAGCTACTTGCAAGCATTCACAAGAAACACTAATGCGTTTCTATGAAAGACAAGCAGTCTGTTCCAACACTTCAATTCACTGTGCGAAGTGAATGGAGTGTTGCTTCACTTTCTAAATGCTGTCCTTTCAGAGAAAATCACTTTCCTTTGAAAGTGCCTTAAGCTACTTACAAGCATTCAACAGAAACTCACATGCATTTCTCTGAAAGAGAAGCAGTCTGTTCCAACACTTCAATTCACTGTGCGAAGTAAACGGAGTGTTGCTTCACTTTCTAAATGCTGTCCTTTCAGAGAAAATCACTTTCCTTTGATAGTGCCTTAAGCTACTTGCAAGCATTCACAAGAAACACTAATGCGTTTCTATGAAAGACAAGCAGTCTGTTCCAACACTTCAATTCACTGTGCGAAGTGAATGGAGTGTTGCCTCACTTTCTAAATGCTGTCCTTTCAGAGAAAATCACTTTCCTTTGAAAGTGCCTTAAGCTACTTGCAAGCATTAGGAAGAAACTCACATGCGTTTATCTGAAAGAGAAGCATTCTGTTCCAACACTTCAATTCACTGTGCGAAATGAATGGAGTGTTGCGTCACTTTCTAAATGCTGTCCTTTCAGAGAAAATCACTTTCCTTTGAAAGTGCCTTAAGCTACTTACAAGCATTCAACAGAAACTCATATGCGTTTCTCTGAAAGAGAAGCAGTCTGTTCCAACACTTCAATTTACTGTGCGAAGTGAATGGAGTGTTGCTTCACTTTTTAAATTCTGTCATTTCAGAAAAAATCACTTTCCGTTGAAAGTGCCTTAAACTACATTCAAGCATTCATAAAAAACTCACATGCGTTTCTCTGAAAGAGAAGCAGTCTGTTCCAACACTTCAATTCACTGTGCGAAGTAAATGGAGTGTTCCTTCACTTTCTAAATGTTGTCCTTTCAGAGAAAATCGCTTTCCTTTGAAAGTGCCTTAAGCTACTTGCAAGCATTCACAAGAAACACTAATGCATTTCTATGAAAGACAAGCAGTCTATTCCAACACTTCAATTCACTGTGCGAAGTGAAGGGAGTGTTGCTTCACTTTCTAAATGCTGTCATTTCAGAGAAAATCACTTTCCTTTGAAAGTGCCTTAAGCTACACACAAGCATTCAACAGAAACTCACATGCATTTCTCTGAAAGAGAAGCAATCTGTTCCAACACTTCAATTCACTGTGTGAAGTGAATGGAGTATTGCTTCACTTTCTAAATGCTGTCCTTTCAGAGAAAATCACTTTCCTTTGAAAGTGCCTTAAACTACTTTCAAGCATTCATAAAAAACTCACATGCGTTTCTCTGAAAGAGTAGCAGTCTGTTCCAACACTTCAATTCACTGTGCGAAGTGAATGGAGTGTTGCTTCACTTTCTAAATGCTGTCCTTTCAGAGAAAATCACTTTCCTTTGAAAGTGCCATAAGCTACTTGCAAGCATTAGGAAGAAACTCACATGCGTTTCTCTGAAAGAGAAGCAGTCTGTTCCAACACTTCAATTCACTGTGCGAAGTGAATGGAGTGTTGCTTCACTTTCTATATGCTGTCTTTTCAGAGAAAATCCCTTTCCTTTGAATGTGCCTTAAGCTACTTACAAGCATTCAACAGAAACTCACATCCATTTCTCTGAAAGAGAAGCAATCTGTTCCAACACTTCAATTCACTGTGCGAAGTGAATGGAGTGTTGCCTCACTTTCTAAATGCTGTCCTTTCAGAGAAAATCATTTTCCTTTGAAAGTGCCTTAAGCTACTTGCAAGCATTCACAAGAAACACTAATGCGTTTCTATGAAAGACAAGCAGTCGGTTCCAACACTTCAATTCACTGTGCGAAGTGAATGGAGTGTTGCTTCACTTTCTAAATGCTGTCCTTTCAGAGAAAATCACTTTCCTTTGAAAGTGCCTTAAGCTACTTGCAAGCATTAGGAAGAAACTCACATGCGTTTCTCTGAAAGAGAAGCAGTCTGTTCCAACACTTCAATTCACTGTGCGAAATGAATGGAGTGTTGCTTCACTTTCTAAATGCTGTCCTTTCAGAGAAAATCACTTTCATTTGAAAGTGCCTTTAGCTACTTACAAGCATTCAACAGAAACTCACATGCGTTTCTCTGAAAGAGAAGCAGTCTGTTCCAACACTTCAATTCACTGCACGAAGGCAATGGAGTGTTGCTTCACTTTCTAAATGTTGTCCTTTCAGAGAAAATCGCTTTCCTTTGAAAGTGCCTTAAGCTACTTGCAAGCATTCACAAGAAACACTAATGCGTTTCTATGAAAGACAAGCAGTCTATTCCAACACTTCAATTCACTGTGCGAAGTGAATGGAGTGTTGCTTCACTTTCTAAATGCTGTCCTTTCAGACAAAATCACTTTCCTTTGAAAGTGCCTTAAACAACATGCAAGCATTCACAAGAAACACTAATGCGTTTCTATAAAAGAGTAGCACTCTGTTCCAACACTTCAATTCACTGCACGAAGGCAATGGAGTGTTGCTTCACTTTCTAAATGCTGTCCTTTCAGAGAAAATCACTTTCCTTTGAAAGTGCCTTAAGCTACTTACAAGCATTCAACAGAAACTCATATGCGTTTCTCTGAAAGAGAAGCAGTCTGTTCCAACACTTCAATTTACTGTGCGAAGTGAATGGAGTGTTGCTTCACTTTCTAAATTCTGTCATTTCAGAGAAAATCACTTTCCGTTGAAATTGCCTTAAACTACATTCAAACATTAATAAAAAACTCACATGCGTTTCTCTGAAAGAGAAGCAGTCTGTTCCAACACTTCAATTCACTGTGCGAAGTAAATGGAGTGTTCCTTCACTTTCTAAATGTTGTCCTTTCAGAGAAAATCGCTTTCCTTTGAAAGTGCCTTAAGCTACTTGCAAGCATTCACAAGAAACACTAATGCGTTTCTATGAAAGACAAGCAGTCTATTCCAACACTTCAATTCACTGTGCGAAGTGAATGGAGTGTTGCTTCACTTTCTAAATGCTGTCCTTTCAGAGAAAATCACTTTCCTTTGAAAGTGCCTTAAGCTACTTACAAGCATTCAATAGAAACTCACATGCATTTCTCTGAAAGAGAAGCAGTCTGTTCCAACACTTCAATTCACTGTGCGAAGTGAATGAAGTGTTCCTTCACTTTCTAAATGCTGTCCTTTCAGAGAAAATCACTTTCCTTTGAAAGTGCCTTAAGCTATTTGCAAGCATTAGGAAAAAACTCACATGTATTTCTCTGAAAGAGAAGCAGTCTGTTCCAACACTTCAATTCACTGTGCGAAGTGAATGGTTTGTTGCTTCACTTTCTAAATGCTGTCCTTTGAGAGAAAATCACTTTCCTTTGAAAGTGCCTTAAGCTACTTACAAGCATTCAACAGAAACTCACATGCGTTTCTCTGAAATAGAAGCAGTCTGTTCCAACACTTCAATTCACTGTGCGAAGTGAATGGAGTGTTGCTGCACTTTCAAAATGCTGTCCTTTCAGAGAAAATCACTTTCCTTTTAAAGTGCCTTAAACTACTTTCAAGCATTCATAAAAAACTCACATGCGTTTCTCTGAAAGAGAAGCAGTCTGTTCCAACACTTCAATTCACTGTGCAAAGTGAATGGAGTGTTGCTTCACATTCTAAATGCTGTCCTTTCAGAGAAAATCACTTTCCTTTGAAAGTGCCTTAAGCTACTTGCAAGCATTCACAAGAAACACTAATGCGTTTCTATGAAAGACAAGCAGTCTGTTCCAACACTTCAATTCACTGTGCGAAGTGAATGGAGTGTTGCTTCACTTTCTAAATGCTGTCCTTTCAGAGAAAATCACTTTCCTTTGAAAGTACCTTAAGCTACTTACAAGCATTCAACAGAAACTCACATGCATTTCTCTGAAAGAGAAGCAGTCTGTTCCAACACTTCAATTCACTGTGCGAAGTAAACGGAGTGTTGCTTCACTTTCTAAATGCTGTCCTTTCAGAGAAAATCACTTTCCTTTGATAGTGCCTTAAGCTACTTGCAAGCATTCACAAGAAACACTAATGCGTTTCTATGAAAGACAAGCAGTCTGTTCCAACACTTCAATTCACTGTGCGAAGTGAATGGAGTATTGCCTCACTTTCTAAATGCTGTCCTTTCAGAGAAAATCACTTTCTTTTGAAAGTGCCTTAAGCTACTTGCAAGCATTAGGAAGAAACTCACATGCGTTTCTCTGAAAGAGAAGCAGTCTGTTCCAACACTTCAATTCACTGTGCGAAATGAATGGAGTGTTGCTTCACTTTCTAAATGCTGTCCTTTCAGAGAAAATCACTTTCCTTTGAAAGTGCCTTAAGCTACTTACAAGCATTCAACAGAAACTCATATGCGTTTCTCTGAAAGAGAAGCAGTCTGTTCCAACACTTCAATTTACTGTGCGAAGTGAATGGAGTGTTGCTTCACTTTCTAAATTCTGTCATTTCAGAGAAAATCACTTTCCGTTGAAATTGCTTTAAACTACATTCAAACATTCATAAAAAACTCACATGCGTTTCTCTGAAAGAGAAGCAGTCTGTTCCAACACTTCAATTCACTGTGCGAAGTGAATGAAGTGTTCCTTCACTTTCTAAATGCTGTCCTTTCAGAGAAAATCACTTTCCTTTGAAAGTGCCTTAAGCTATTTGCAAGCATTAGGAAAAAACTCACATGTATTTCTCTGAAAGAGAAGCAGTCTGTTCCAACACTTCAATTCACTGTGCGAAGTGAATGGTTTGTTGCTTCACTTTCTAAATGCTGTCCTTTGAGAGAAAATCACTTTCCTTTGAAAGTGCCTTAAGCTACTTACAAGCATTCAACAGAAACTCACATGCGTTTCTCTGAAAGAGATGCAGTCTGTTCCAACACTTCAATTCACTGTGCGAAGTGAATGGAGTGTTGCTTCACTTTCAAAATGCTGTCCTTTCAGAGAAAATCACTTTCCTTTTAAAGTGCCTTAAACTACTTTCAAGCATTCATAAAAAACTCACATGCGTTTCTCTGAAAGAGAAGCAGTCTGTTCCAACACTTCAATTCACTGTGCGAAGTGAATGGAGTGTTGCTTCACTTTCTAAATGCTGTCCTTTCAGAGAAAATCACTTTCCTTTGAAAGTGCCTTAAGCTACTTGCAAGCATTCACAAGAAACAATAATGCGTTTCTATGAAAGACAAGCAGTCTGTTCCAACACTTCAATTCACTGTGCGAAGTGAATGGAGTGTTGCTTCACTTTCTAAATGCTGTCCTTTCAGAGAAAATCACTTTCCTTTGAAAGTGCCTTAAGCTACTTACAAGCATTCAACAGAAACTCACATGCATTTCTCTGAAAGATAAGCAGTCTGTTCCAGCACTTCAATTTACTGTGCGAAGTGAATGGAGTGTTGCTTCACTTTCTAAATTCTGTCATTTCAGAGAAAATCCCGTTCCGTTGAAATTGCCTTAAACTACATTCAAACATTCATAAAAAACTCACATGCGTTTCTCTGAAAGAGAAGCAGTCTGTTCCAACACTTCAATTCACTGTGCGAAGTAAATGGAGTGTTCCTTCACTTTCTAAATGTTGTCCTTTCAGAGAAAATCGCTTTCCTTTGAAAGTCCCTTAAGCTACTTGCAAGCATTCACAAGAAACACTAATGCGTTTCTATGAAAGACAAGCAGTCTATTCCAACACTTCAATTCACTGTGCGAAGTGAATGGAGTGTTGCTTCACTTTCTAAATGCTGTCCTTTCAGAGAAAATCACTTTCCTTTGAAAGTACCTTAAGCTACTTACAAGCATTCAATAGAAACTCACATGCATTTCTCTGAAAGAGAAGCAGTCTCTTCCAACACTTCAATTCACAGTGCGAAGTGAATGAAGTGTTCCTTCACTTTCTAAATGCTGTCCTTTCAGAGAAAATCACTTTCCTTTGAAAGTGCCTTAAACTACTTTCAAGCATTCAAAAAAAATTCACATGCGTTTCTCTGAAAGGGAAGCAGTCTGTTCCAACACTTCAATTCACTGTGCGAAGTAAATGGAGTGTTCCTTCACTTTCTAAATGCTGTCCTTTCAGAGAAAATCACTTTCCTTTGATAGTGCCTTAAGCTACTTGCAAGCATTCACAAGAAACACTAATGCGTTTCTCTGAAAGAGAAGCAGTCTGTTCCAACACTTCAATTCACTGTGCGAAGTGAATGGAGTGTTGCTTCACTTTCTAAATGCTGTCCTTTCAGAGAAAATCACTTTCCTTTGAAAGTGCCTTAAGCTACTTGCAAGCATTAGGAAGAAACTCACATGCGTTTCTCTGAAAGAGAAGCAGTCTGTTCCAACACTTCAATTCACTGGGAGAAGTGAATGGAGTGTTGCTTCACTTTCTAAATGCTGTCCTTTCAGAGAAAATCACTTTCCTTTGAAAGTGCCTTAAGCTACTTACAAGCATTCAATAGAAACTCACATGCATTTCTCTGAAAGAGAAGCAGTCTGTTCCAACACTTCAATTCACTGTGCGAAGTGAATGAAGTGTTCCTTCACTTTCTAAATGCTGTCCTTTCAGAGAAAATCCCTTTCCTTTGAAAGTGCCTTAAGCTATTTGCAAGCATTAGGAAAAAACTCACATGTATTTCTCTGAAAGAGAAGCAGTCTGTTCCAACACTTCAATTCACTGTGCGAAGTGAATGGTTTGTTGCTTCACTTTCTAAATGCTGTCCTTTCAGAGAAAATCACTTTCCTTTGAAAGTGCCTTAAGCTACTTACAAGCATTCAACAGAAACTCACATGCGTTTCTCTGAAAGAGAAGCAGTCTGTTCCAACACTTCAATTCACTGTGCGAAGTGAATGGAGTGTTGCTTCACTTTCAAAATGCTGTCCTTTCAGAGAAAATCACTTTCCTTTTAAAGTGCCTTAAACTACTTTCAAGCATTCATAAAAAACTCACATGCGTTTCTCTGAAAGAGAAGCAGTCTGTTCCAACACTTCAATTCACTGTGCGAAGTGAATGGAGTGTTGCTTTACTTTCTAAATGCTGTCCTTTCAGAGAAAATCACTTTCCTTTGAAAGTGCCTTAAGCTACTTGCAAGCATTCACAAGAAACACTAATGCGTTTCTATGAAAGACAAGCAGTCTGTTCCAACACTTCAATTCACTGTGCGAAGTGAATGGAGTGTTGCTTCACTTTCTAAATGCTGTCCTTTCAGAGAAAATCACTTTCCTTTGAAAGTACCTTAAGCTACTTACAAGCATTCAACAGAAACTCACATGCATTTCTCTGAAAGAGAAGCAGTCTGTTCCAACACTTCAATTCACTGTGCGAAGTAAACGGAGTGTTGCTTCACTTTCTAAATGCTGTCCTTTCAGAGAAAATCACTTTCCTTTGATAGTGCCTTAAGCTACTTGCAAGCATTCACAAGAAACACTAATGCGTTTCTATGAAAGACAAGCAGTCTGTTCCAACACTTCAATTCACTGTGCGAAGTGAATGGAGTATTGCCTCACTTTCTAAATGCTGTCCTTTCAGAGAAAATCACTTTCTTTTGAAAGTGCCTTAAGCTACTTGCAAGCATTAGGAAGAAACTCACATGCGTTTCTCTGAAAGAGAAGCAGTCTGTTCCAACACTTCAATTCACTGTGCGAAATGAATGGAGTGTTGCTTCACTTTCTAAATGCTGTCCTTTCAGAGAAAATCACTTTCCTTTGAAAGTGCCTTAAGCTACTTACAAGCATTCAACAGAAACTCATATGCGTTTCTCTGAAAGAGAAGCAGTCTGTTCCAACACTTCAATTTACTGTGCGAAGTGAATGGAGTGTTGCTTCACTTTCTAAATTCTGTCATTTCAGAGAAAATCACTTTCCGTTGAAATTGCTTTAAACTACATTCAAACATTCATAAAAAACTCACATGCGTTTCTCTGAAAGAGAAGCAGTCTGTTCCAACACTTCAATTCACTGTGCGAAGTAAATGGAGTGTTCCTTCACTTTCTAAATGTTGTCCTTTCAGAGAAAATCGCTTTCCTTTGAAAGTGCCTTAAGCTACTTGCAAGCATTCACAAGAAACACTAACGCGTTTCTATGAAAGACAAGCAGTCTATTCCAACACTTCAATTCACTGAGCGAAGTGAATGGAGTGTTGCTTCACTTTCTAAATGCTGTCCTTTCAGAGAAAATCACTTTCCTTTGAAAGTGCCTTAAGCTACTTACAAGCATTCAATAGAAACTCACATGCATTTCTCTGAAAGAGAAGCAGTCTGTTCCAACACTTCAATTCACTGTGCGAAGTGAATGAAGTGTTCCTTCACTTTCTAAATGCTGTCCTTTCAGAGAAAATCACTTTCCTTTGAAAGTGCCTTAAGCTATTTGCAAGCATTAGGAAAAAACTCACATGTATTTCTCTGAAAGAGAAGCAGTCTGTTCCAACACTTCAATTCACTGTGCGAAGTGAATGGTTTGTTGCTTCACTTTCTAAATGCTGTCCTTTGAGAGAAAATCACTTTCCTTTGAAAGTGCCTTAAGCTACTTACAAGCATTCAACAGAAACTCACATGCGTTTCTCTGAAAGAGATGCAGTCTGTTCCAACACTTCAATTCACTGTGCGAAGTGAATGGAGTGTTGCTTCACTTTCAAAATGCTGTCCTTTCAGAGAAAATCACTTTCCTTTTAAAGTGCCTTAAACTACTTTCAAGCATTCATAAAAAACTCACATGCGTTTCTCTGAAAGAGAAGCAGTCTGTTCCAACACTTCAATTCACTGTGCGAAGTGAATGGAGTGTTGCTTCACTTTCTAAATGCTGTCCTTTCAGAGAAAATCACTTTCCTTTGAAAGTGCCTTAAGCTACTTGCAAGCATTCACAAGAAACACTAATGCGTTTCTATGAAAGACAAGCAGTCTGTTCCAACACTTCAATTCACTGTGCGAAGTGAATGGAGTGTTGCTTCACTTTCTAAATGCTGTCCTTTCAGAGAAAATCACTTTCCTTTGAAAGTACCTTAAGCTACTTACAAGCATTCAACAGAAACTCACATGCATTTCTCTGAAAGATAAGCAGTCTGTTCCAACACTTCAATTTACTGTGCGAAGTGAATGGAGTGTTGCTTCACTTTCTAAATTCTGTCATTTCAGAGAAAATCACTTTTCGTTGAAATTGCCTTAAACTACATTCAAACATTCATAAAAAACTCAAATGCGTTTCTCTGAAAGAGAAGCAGTCTGTTCCAACACTTCAATTCACTGTGCGAAGTAAATGGAGTGTTCCTTCACTTTCTAAATGTTGTCCTTTCAGAGAAAATCGCTTTCCTTTGAAAGTGCCTTAAGCTACTTGCAAGCATTCACAAGAAACACTAATGCGTTTCTATGAAAGACAAGCAGTCTATTCCAACACTTCAATTCACTGTGCGAAGTGAATGGAGTGTTGCTTCACTTTCTAAATGCTGTCCTTTCAGAGAAAATCACTTTCCTTTGAAAGTGCCTTAAGCTACTTACAAGCATTCAATAGAAACTCACATGCATTTCTCTGAAAGAGAAGCAGTCTCTTCCAACACTTCAATTCACTGTGCGAAGTGAATGAAGTGTTCCTTCACTTTCTAAATGCTGTCCTTTCAGAGAAAATCACTTTCCTTTGAAAGTGCCTTAAACTACTTTCAAGCATTCAAAAAAAATTCACATGCGTTTCTCTGAAAGGGAAGCAGTCTGTTCCAACACTTCAATTCACTGTGCGAAGTAAATGGAGTGTTCCTTCACTTTCTAAATGCTGTCCTTTCAGAGAAAATCACTTTCCTTTGATAGTGCCTTAAGCTACTTGCAAGCATTCACAAGAAACACTAATGCGTTTCTCTGAAAGAGAAGCAGTCTGTTCCAACACTTCAATTCACTGTGCGAAGTGAATGGAGTGTTGCTTCACTTTCTAAATGCTGTCCTTTCAGAGAAAATCACTTTCCTTTGAAAGTGCCTTAAGCTACTTGCAAGCATTAGGAAGAAACTCACATGCGTTTCTCTGAAAGAGAAGCAGTCTGTTCCAACACTTCAATTCACTGTGCGAAATGAATGGAGTGTTGCGTCACTTTCTAAATGCTGTCCTTTCAGAGAAAATCACTTTCCTTTGAAAGTGCCTTAAGCTACTTACAAGCATTCAACAGAAACTCATGTGCGTTTCTCTGAAATAGAAGCAGTCTGTTCCAACATTTCAATTTACTGTGCGAAGTGAATGGAGTGTTGCTTCACTTTCTAAATTCTGTCATTTCAGAAAAAATCACTTTCCGTTGAAAGTGCCTTAAACTACATTCAAGCATTCATAAAAAACTCACATGCGTTTCTCTGAAAGAGAAGCAGTCTTTTCCAACACTTCAATTCACTGTGCGAAGTAAATGGAGTTTTCCTTCACTTTCTAAATGTTGTCCTTTCAGAGAAAATCGCTTTCCTTTGAAAGTGCCTTAAGCTACTTGCAAGCATTCACAAGAAACACTAATGCGTTTCTATGAAAGACAAGCAGTATATTCCAACACTTCAATTCACTGTGCGAAGTGAATGGAGTGTTGCTTCACTTTCTAAATGCTGTCCTTTCAGAGAAAATCACTTTCCTTTGAAAGTGCCTTAAGCTACTCACAAGCATTCAACAGAAACTCACATGCATTTCTCTGAAAGAGAAGCAATCTGTTCCAACACTTCAATTCACTGTGCGAAGTGAATGGAGTATTGCTTCACTTTCTAAATGCTGTCCTTTCAGAGAAAATCACTTTCCTTTGAAAGTGCCTTAAACTACTTTCAAGCATTCACAAAAAACTCACATGCGTTTCTCTGAAAGAGTAGCAGTCTGTTCCAACACTTCAATTCACTGTGCGAAGTGAATGGAGTGTTGCTTCACTTTCTAAATGCTGTCCTTTCAGAGAAAATCACTTTCCTTTGAAAGTGCCATAAGCTACTTGCAAGCATTAGGAAGAAACTCACATGCGTTTCTCTGAAAGAGAAGCAGTCTGTTCCAACACTTCAATTCACTGTGCGAAGTGAATGGAGTGTTGCTTCACTTTCTATATGCTGTCTTTTCAGAGAAAATCCCTTTCCTTTGAATGTGCCTTAAGCTACTTACAAGCATTCAACAGAAACTCACATCCATTTCTCTGAAAGAGAAGCAATCTGTTCCAACACTTCAATTCACTGTGCGAAGTGAATGGAGTGTTGCCTCACTTTCTAAATGCTGTCCTTTCAGAGAAAATCATTTTCCTTTGAAAGTGCCTTAAGCTACTTGCAAGCATTCACAAGAAACACTAATGCGTTTCTATGAAAGACAAGCAGTCGGTTGCAACACTTCAATTCACTGTGCGAAGTGAATGGAGTGTTGCTTCACTTTCTAAATGCTGTCCTTTCAGAGAAAATCACTTTCCTTTGAAAGTGCCTTAAGCTACTTACAAGCATTCAACAGAAACTCACATGCGTTTCTCTGAAAGAGAAGCAGTCTGTTCCAACACTTCAATTTACTGTGCGAAGTGAATGGAGTGTTGCTTCACTTTCTAAATTCTGTCATTTCAGAAAAAATCACTTTCCGTTGAAAGTGCCTTAAACTACATTCAAGCATTCATAAAAAACTCACAGGCGTTCTCTGAAAGAGAAGCAGTCTGTTCCAACACTTCAATTCTCTGTGCGAAGTAAATGGAGTGTTCCTTCACTTTCTAAATGCTGTCCTTTCAGAGAAAATCACTTTCCTTTGAAAGTGCCTTAAGCTACTTGCAAGCATTCACAAGAAACACTAATGCGTTTCTATGAAAGACAAGCAGTCTGTTCCAACACTTCAATTCACTGTGCGAAGTGAATGGAGTGTTGCTTCACTTTCTAAATGCTGTCCTTTCAGAGAAAATCACTTTCCTTTGAATGAGCCTTGAGCTACTTACAAGCATTCAACAGAAACTCACATGCATTTCTCTGAAAGAGAAGCAGTCTGTTCCAACACTTCAATACACTGTGCGAAGTGAATGAAGTGTTGCTTCACTTTCTAAATGCTGTCCTTTCAGAGAAAATCACTTTCTTTTGAAAGTGCCTTAAACTACTTTCAAGCATTCACAAAAAACTCACATGCGTTTCTCTGAAAGAGTAGCAGTCTGTTCCAACACTGCAATTCACTGTGCGAAGTGAATGGAGTGTTGCTTCACTTTCTAAATGCTGTCCTTTCAGAGAAAATCACTTTCCTTTGAAAGTGCCTTAAGCAACTTGCAAGCATTCACAAGAAACACTAATGCGTTTCTATGAAAGAGTAGCACTCTGTTCCAACACTTCAATTCACTGCACGAAGGGAATGGAGTGTTGCTTCACTTTATAATTCTGTCATTTCTGAGAAAATCACTTTTGTTTGAAAGTGCCTTAAACTACTTTCAAGCATTCATAAAAAACTCACCTGCGTTTCTCTGAAAGAGAAGCAGTCTGTTCCAACACTTCAATTCACTGTGCGAAGTAAATGGAGTGTTGCTTCACTTTCTAAATGCTGTCCTTTCAGAGAAAATCACTTTCCTTTGAAAGTGCCTTAAGCTACTTGCCAGCATTCACAAGAAACATTAATGCGTTTCTATGAAAGTCAAGCAGTGTGTTCCAACACTTCAATTCACTGTGCGAAGTGAATGGAGTGTTGCTTCACTTTCTAAATGCTGTCCTTTCAGAGAAAATCACTTTCATTTGAGAGTGCCTTAAGCTACTTGCAAGCATTAGGAAGAAACTCACATGTATTTCTCTGAAAGAGAAGCAGTCTGTTCCAACACTTCAATTCACTGTGCGAAGTGAATGGAGTGTTGCTTCACTTTCTAAATGCTGTTTTTTCAGAGAAAATCACTTTCCTTTGAAAGTGCCTTAAGCTACTTACAAGAATTCAACAGAAACTCACATGCATTTCTCTGAAAGAGAAGCATTCTGTTCCAACACTTCAATTCACTGTGCGAAGTGAATGGAGTGTTGCTTCACTTTCTAAATGCTGTCCTTTCAGAGAAAATCACTTTCCTTTTAAAGTGCCTTAAACTACTTTCAAGCATTCATAAAAAACTCACATGCGTTTCTCTGAAAGAGAAGCAGTCTGTTCCAACACTTCAATTCAATGTGCGAAGTGAATGGAGTGTTGCTTCACTTTCTAAATGCTGTCCTTTCAGAGAAAATCACTTTCCTTTGAAAGTGCCTTAAGCTACTTGCAAGCATTAGGAAAAAACTCACATGTATTTCTCTGAAAGAGAAGCAGTCTGTTCCAACACTTCAATTCACTGTGCGAAGTGAATGGAGTGTTGCTTCACTTTCTAAATGCTGTTTTTTCAGAGAAAATCACTTTCCTTTGAACGTGCCTTAAGCTACTTGCAAGCATTCACAAGAAACACTAATGCGTTTCTATGAAAGACAAGCAGTCTGTTCCAACACTTCAATTCACTGTGCGAAGTGAATGGAGTGTTGCTTCACTTTCTAAATGCTGTCCTTTCAGAGAAAATCACTTTCATTTGAGAGTGCCTTAAGCTACTTGCAAGCATTCAACAGAAACTCACATGTATTTCTCTGAAAGAGAAGCAGTCTGTTCCAACACTTCAATTCACTGTGCGAAGTGAATGGAGTGTTGCTTCACTTTCTAAATGCTGTTTTTTCAGAGAAAATCACTTTCCTTTGAAAGTGCCTTAAGCTACTTACAAGAATTCAACAGAAACTCACATGCATTTCTCTGAAAGAGAAGCATCTGTTCCAACATTTCAATTCACTGTGCGAAGTGAATGGAGTGTTGCTTCACTTTCTAAATGCTGTCCTTTCAGAGAAAATCACTTTCCTTTTAAAGTGCCTTAAACTACTTTCAAGCATTCATAAAAAACTCACATGCGTTTCTCCGAAAGAGAAGCAGTCTGTTCCAACACTTCAATTCAATGTGCGAAGTGAATGGAGTGTTGCTTCACTTTCTAAATGCTGTCCTTTCAGAGAAAATCACTTTCCTTTGAAAGTGCCTTAAGCTACTTGCAAGCATTAGGAAAAAACTCACATGTATTTCTCTGAAAGAGAAGCAGTCTGTTCCAACACTTCAATTCACTGTGCGAAGTGAATGGTTTGTTGCTTCACTTTCTAAATGCTGTCCTTTCAGAGAAAATCACTTTCCTTTGAAAGTGCCTTAAGCTACTTACAAGCATTCAACAGAAACTCACATGCGTTTCTCTGAAAGAGAAGCAGTCTGTTCCAACACTTCAATTCACTGTGCGAAGTGAATGGAGTGTTGCTTCACTTTCTAAATGCTGTCCTTTCAGAGAAAATCACTTTCCTTTTAAAGTGCCTTAAACTACTTTCAAGCATTCATAAAAAACTCACATGCGTTTCTCTGAAAGAGAAGCAGTCTGTTCCAACACTTCAATTCACTGTGCGAAGTGAATGGAGTGTTGCTTCACTTTCTAAATGCTGTTTTTTCAGAGAAAATCACTTTCCTTTGAACGTGCCTTAAGCTACTTGCAAGCATTCACAAGAAACACTAATGCGTTTCTATGAAAGACAAGCAGTCTGTTCCAACACTTCAATTCACTGTGCGAAGTGAATGGAGTGTTGCTTCACTTTCTAAATGCTGTCCTTTCAGAGAAAATCACTTTCCTTTGAAAGTGCCTTAAGCTACTTACAAGCATTCAACAGAAACTCACATGCATTTCTCTGAAAGAGAAGCAGTCTGTTCCAACACTTCAATTCACCGTGCGAAGTAAACGGAGTGTTGCTTCACTTTCTAAATGCTGTCCTTTCAGAGAAAATCACTTTCCTTTGATAGTGCCTTAAGCTACTTGCAAGCATTCACAAGAAACACTAAGGCGTTCCTATGAAAGACAAGCAGTCTGTTCCAACACTTCAATTCACTGTGCGAAGTGAATGGAGTGTTGCCTCAATTTCTAAATGCTGTCCTTTCAGAGAAAATCACTTTCCTTTGAAAGTGCCTTAAGCTACTTGCAAGCATTAGGAAGAAACTCACATGCGTTTCTCTGAAAGAGAAGCAGTCTGTTCCAACACTTCAATTCACTGTGCGAAATGAATGGAGTGTTGCTTCACTTTCTAAATGCTGTCCTTTCAGAGAAAATCACTTTCCTTTGAAAGTGCCTTAAGCTACTTACAAGCATTCAAGAGAAACTCACATGCGTTTCTCTGAAAGAGAAACAGTCTGTTCCAACCCTTCAATTTACTGTGCGAAGTGAATGGAGTGTTGCTTCACTTTCTAAATTCTGTCATTTCAGAGAAAATCACTTTCCGTTGAAAGTGCCTTAAACTACTTTCAAGCATTCATAAAAAACTCACATGCGTTTCTCTGAAAGAGAAGCAGTCTTTTCCAACACTTCAATTCACTGTGCGAAGTAAATGGAGTGTTCCTTCACTTTCTAAATGCTGTCCTTTCAGAGAAAATCACTTTCCTTTGAAAGTGCCTTAAGCTACTTGCAAGCATTCACAAGAAACACTAATGCGTTTCTATGAAAGAAAAGCAGTCTGTTCCAACACTTCAATTCACTGTGCGAAGTGAATGGAGTGTTGCTTCACTTTCTAAATGCTGTCCTTTCAGAGAAAATCACTTTCCTTTGAAAGTGCCTTAAGCTACTTGCAAGCATTAGGAAGAAACTCACATGCATTTCTCTGAAAGAGAAGCAATCTGTTCCAACACTTCATTTCACTGTGCGAAGTGAATGGAGTGTTGCTTCACTTTCTAAATGCTGTCCTTTCAGAGAAAATCACTTTCCTTTTAAAGTGCCTTAAACTAATTTCAAGCATTCATAAAAAACTCACATGCGTTTCTCTGAAAGAGAAGCAGTCTGTTCCAACACTTCAATTCACTGTGCGAAGTGAATGGAGTGTTGCTTCACTTTCTAAATGCTGTCCTTTCAGAGAAAATCAGTTTCCTTTGAAAGCGCCTTAAGCTACTTGCAAGCATTCACAAGAAACACTAATGCGTTTCTATGAAAGACAAGCAGTCTGTTCCAACACTTCAATTCACTGTGCGAAGTGAATGGAGTGTTGCTTCACTTTCTAAATGCTGTCCTTTCAGAGAAAATCACTTTCATTTGAAAGTGCCTTAAGCTACTTACAAGCATTGAACAGAAACTCACATGCATTTCTCTGAAAGAGAAGCAGTCTGTTCCAACACTTCAATTCACTGTGCGAAGTAAACGGAGTGTTGCTTCACTTTCTAAATGCTGTCCTTTCAGAGAAAATCACTTTCCTTTGATAGTGCCTTAAGCTACTTGCAAGCATTCACAAGAAACACTAATGCGTTTCTATGAAAGACAAGCAGTCTGTTCCAACACTTGAATTCACTGTGCGAAGTGAATGGAGTGTTGCCTCACTTTCTAAATGCTGTCCTTTCAGAGAAAATCACTTTCCTTTGAAAGTGCCTTAAGCTACTTGCAAGCATTAGGAAGAAACTCACATGCGTTTATCTGAAAGAGAAGCATTCTGTTCCAACACTTCAATTCACTGTGCGAAATGAATGGAGTGTTGCGTCACTTTCTAAATGCTGTCCTTTCAGAGAAAATCACTTTCCTTTGAAAGTGCCTTAAGCTACTTACAAGCATTCAACAGAAACTCATATGCGTTTCTCTGAAAGAGAAGCAGTCTGTTCCAACACTTCAATTTACTGTGCGAATTGAATGGAGTGTTGCTTCACTTTTTAAATTCTGTCATTTCAGAAAAAATCACTTTCCGTTGAAAGTGCCTTAAACTACATTCAAGCATTCATAAAAAACTCACATGCGTTTCTCTGAAAGAGAAGCAGTCTGTTCCAACACTTCAATTCACTGTGCGAAGTAAATGGAGTGTTCCTTCACTTTCTAAATGTTGTCCTTTCAGAGAAAATCGCTTTCCTTTGAAAGTGCCTTAAGCTACTTGCAAGCATTCACAAGAAACACTAATGCATTTCTATGAAAGACAAGCAGTCTATTCCAACACTTCAATTCACTGTGCGAAGTGAAGGGAGTGTTGCTTCACTTTCTAAATGCTGTCATTTCAGAGAATATCACTTTCCTTTGAAAGTGCCTTAATCTACTCACAAGCATTCAACAGAAACTCACATGCATTTCTCTGAAAGAGAAGCAATCTGTTCCAACACTTCAATTCACTGTGCGAAGTGAATGGAGTATTGCTTCACTTTCTAAATGCTGTCCTTTCAGAGAAAATCACTTTCCTTTGAAAGTGCCTTAAACTACTTTCAAGCATTCACAAAAAACTCACATGCGTTTCTCTGAAAGAGTAGCAGTCTGTTCCAACACTTCAATTCACTGTGCGAAGTGAATGGAGTGTTGCTTTACTTTCTAAATGCTGTCCTTTCAGAGAAAATCACTTTCCTTTGAAAGTGCCTTAAGCAACTTGCAAGCATTCACAAGAAACATTAATGCGTTTCTATGAAAGAGTAGCACTCTGTTCCAACACTTCAATTCACTGCACGAAGGGAATGGAGTGTTGCTTCACTTTCTAAATGCTGTCCTTTCAGAGAAAATCACTTTCCTTTGAAAGTGCCTTAAGCTACTTACAAGCATTCACCAGAAACTCACATGCGATTATCTGAAAGAGAAGCAGTCTGTTCCAATACTTCAATTCACTGTGCAAAGTGAATGGAGTATTGCTTCACTTTCTAAATGCTGTCCTTTCAGAGAAAATAACTTTCCTTTGAAAGTGCCATAAGCTACTTGCAAGCATTAGGAAGAAACTCACATGCGTTTCTCTGAAAGAGAAGCAGTCTGTTCCAACACTTCAATTCACTGTGCGAAGTGAATGGAGTGTTGCTTCACTTTCTATATGCTGTCTTTTCAGAGAAAATCCCTTTCCTTTGAATGTGCCTTAAGCTACTTACAAGCATTCAACAGAAACTCACATCCATTTCTCTGAAAGAGAAGCAATCTGTTCCAACACTTCAATTCACTGTGCGAAGTGAATGGAGTGTTGCCTCACTTTCTAAATGCTGTCCTTTCAGAGAAAATCATTTTCCTTTGAAAGTGCCTTAAGCTACTTGCAAGCATTCACAAGAAACACTAATGCGTTTCTATGAAAGACAAGCAGTCGGTTCCAACACTTCAATTCACTGTGCGAAGTGAATGGAGTGTTGCTTCACTTTCTAAATGCTGTCCTTTCAGAGAAAATCACTTTCCTTTGAAAGTGCCTTAAGCTACTTGCAAGCATTAGGAAGAAACTCACATGCGTTTCTCTGAAAGAGAAGCAGTCTGTTCCAACACTTCAATTCACTGTGCGAAATGAATGGAGTGTTGCTTCACTTTCTAAATGCTGTCCTTTCAGAGAAAATCACTTTCCTTTGAAAGTGCCTTAAGCTACTTACAAGCATTCAACAGAAACTCACATGCGTTTCTCTGAAAGAGAAGCAGTCTGTTCCAACACTTCAATTCACTGCACGAAGGCAATGGAGTGTTGCTTCACTTTCTAAATGCTGTCCTTTCAGACAAAATTACTTTCCTTTGAAAGTGCCTTAAACAACATGCAAGCATTCACAAGAAACACTAATGCGTTTCTATAAAAGAGTAGCACTCTGTTCCAACACTTCAATTCACTGCACGAAGGCAATGGAGTGTTGCTTCACTTTCTAAATGCTGTCCTTTCAGAGAAAATCACTTTCCTTTGAAAGTGCGTTAAGCTACTTGCAAGCATTCACAAGAAACACTAATGCGTTTCTATGAAAGACAAGCAGTCGGTTCCAACACTTCAATTCACTGTGCGAAGTGAATGGAGTGTTGCTTCACTTTCTAAATGCTGTCCTTTCAGAGAAAATCACTTTCCTTTGAAAGTGCCTTAAGCTACTTGCAAGCATTAGGAAGAAACTCACATGCGTTTCTCTGAAAGAGAAGCAGTCTGTTCCAACACTTCAATTCACTGTGCCAAATGAATGGAATGTTGCTTCACTTTCTAAATGCTGTCCTTTCAGAGAAAATCACTTTCCTTTGAAAGTGCCTTAAGCTACTTACAAGCATTCAAGAGAAACTCACATGCGTTTCTCTGAAAGAGAAACAGTCTGTTCCAACCCTTCAATTTACTGTGCGAAGTGAATGGAGTGTTGCTTCACTTTCTAAATTCTGTCATTTCAGAGAAAATCACTTTCCGTTGAAAGTGCCTTAAACTACTTTCAAGCATTCATAAAAAACTCACATGCGTTTCTCTGAAAGAGAAGCAGTCTTTTCCAACACTTCAATTCACTGTGCGAAGTAAATGGAGTGTTCCTTCACTTTCTAAATGCTGTCCTTTCAGAGAAAATCACTTTCCTTTGAATGTGCCTTAAGCTACTTGCAAGCATTCACAAGAAACACTAATGCGTTTCTATGAAAGAAAAGCAGTCTGTTCCAACACTTCAATTCACTGTGCGAAGTGAATGGAGTGTTGCTTCACTTTCTAAATGCTGTCCTTTCAGAGAAAATCACTTTCCTTTGAAAGTGCCTTAAGCTACTTGCAAGCATTAGGAAGAAACTCACATGCATTTCTCTGAAAGAGAAGCAATCTGTTCCAACACTTCATTTCACTGTGCGAAGTGAATGGAGTGTTGCTTCACTTTCTAAATGCTGTCCTTTCAGAGAAAATCACTTTCCTTTTAAAGTGCCTTAAACTAATTTCAAGCATTCATAAAAAACTCACATGCTTTTCTCTGAAAGAGAAGCAGTCTGTTCCAACACTTCAATTCACTGTGCGAAGTGAATGGAGTGTTGCTTCACTTTCTAAATGCTGTCCTTTCAGAGAAAATCACTTTCCTTTGAAAGTGCCTTAAGCTACTTGCAAGCATTCACAAAAAACACTAATGCGTTTCTATGAAAGACAAGCAGTCTGTTCCAACACTTCAATTCACTGTGCGAAGTGAATGGAGTGTTGCTTCACTTTCTAAATGCTGTCCTTTCAGAGAAAATCACTTTCCTTTGAAAGTGCCTTAAGCTACTTACAAGCATTCAACAGAAACTCACATGCATTTCTCTGAAAGAGAAGCAGTCTGTTCCAACACTTCAATTCACTGTGCGAAGTAAACGGAGTGTTGCTTCACTTTCTAAATGCTGTCCTTTCAGAGAAAATCACTTTCCTTTGATAGTGCCTTAAGCTACTTGCAAGCATTCACAAGAAACACTAATGCGTTTCTATGAAAGACAAGCAGTCTGTTCCAACACTTCAATTCACTGTGCGAAGTGAATGGAGTGTTGCCTCACTTTCTAAATGCTGTCCTTTCAGAGAAAATCACTTTCCTTTGAAAGTGCCTAAAGCTACTTGCAAGCATTAGGAAGAAACTCACATGCGCTTATCTGAAAGAGAAGCATTCTGTTCCAACACTTCAATTCACTGTGCGAAATGAATGGAGTGTTGCGTCACTTTCTAAATGCTGTCCTTTCAGAGAAAATCACTTTCCTTTGAAAGTGCCTTAAGCTACTTACAAGCATTCAACAGAAACTCATATGCGTTTCTCTGAAAGAGAAGCAGTCTGTTCCAACACTTCAATTTACTGTGCGAAGTGAATGGAGTGTTGCTTCACTTTTTAAATTCTGTCATTTCAGAAAAAATCACTTTCCGTTGAAAGTGCCTTAAACTACATTCAAGCATTCATAAAAAACTCACATGCGTTTCTCTGAAAGAGAAGCAGTCTGTTCCAACACTTCAATTCACTGTGCGAAGTAAATGGAGTGTTCCTTCACTTTCTAAATGTTGTCCTTTCAGAGAAAATCGCTTTCCTTTGAAAGTGCCTTAAGCTACTTGCAAGCATTCACAAGAAACACTAATGCATTTCTATGAAAGACAAGCAGTCTATTCCAACACTTCAATTCACTGTGCGAAGTGAAGGGAGTGTTGCTTCACTTTCTAAATGCTGTCATTTCAGAGAATATCACTTTCCTTTGAAAGTGCCTTAATCTACTCACAAGCATTCAACAGAAACTCACATGCATTTCTCTGAAAGAGAAGCAATCTGTTCCAACACTTCAATTCACTGTGCGAAGTGAATGGAGTATTGCTTCACTTTCTAAATGCTGTCCTTTCAGAGAAAATCACTTTCCTTTGAAAGTGCCTTAAACTACTTTCAAGCATTCACAAAAAACTCACATGCGTTTCTCTGAAAGAGTAGCAGTCTGTTCCAACACTTCAATTCACTGTGCGAAGTGAATGGAGTGTTGCTTCACTTTCTAAATGCTGTCCTTTCAGAGAAAATCACTTTCCTTTGAAAGTGCCTTAAGCAACTTGCAAGCATTCACAAGAAACATTAATGCGTTTCTATGAAAGAGTAGCACTCTGTTCCAACACTTCAATTCACTGCACGAAGGGAATGGAGTGTTGCTTCACTTTCTAAATGCTGTCCTTTCAGAGAAAATCACTTTCCTTTGAAAGTGCCTTAAGCTACTTACAAGCATTCACCAGAAACTCACATGCGATTATCTGAAAGAGAAGCAGTCTGTTCCAATACTTCAATTCACTGTGCAAAGTGAATGGAGTATTGCTTCACTTTCTAAATGCTGTCCTTTCAGAGAAAATCACTTTCCTTTGAAAGTGCCATAAGCTACTTGCAAGCATTAGGAAGAAACTCACATGCGTTTCTCTGAAAGAGAAGCAGTCTGTTCCAACACTTCAATTCACTGTGCGAAGTGAATGGAGTGTTGCTTCACTTTCTATATGCTGTCTTTTCAGAGAAAATCCCTTTCCTTTGAATGTGCCTTAAGCTACTTACAAGCATTCAACAGAAACTCACATCCATTTCTCTGAAAGAGAAGCAATCTGTTCCAACACTTCAATTCACTGTGCGAAGTGAATGGAGTGTTGCCTCACTTTCTAAATGCTGTCCTTTCAGAGAAAATCATTTTCCTTTGAAAGTGCCTTAAGCTACTTGCAAGCATTCACAAGAAACACTAATGCGTTTCTATGAAAGACAAGCAGTCGGTTCCAACACTTCAATTCACTGTGCGAAGTGAATGGAGTGTTGCTTCACTTTCTAAATGCTGTCCTTTCAGAGAAAATCACTTTCCTTTGAAAGTGCCTTAAGCTACTTGCAAGCATTAGGAAGAAACTCACATGCGTTTCTCTGAAAGAGAAGCAGTCTGTTCCAACACTTCAATTCACTGTGCGAAATGAATGGAGTGTTGCTTCACTTTCTAAATGCTGTCCTTTCAGAGAAAATCACTTTCCTTTGAAAGTGCCTTAAGCTACTTACAAGCATTCAACAGAAACTCACATGCGTTTCTCTGAAAGAGAAGCAGTCTGTTCCAACACTTCAATTCACTGCACGAAGGCAATGGAGTGTTGCTTCACTTTCTAAATGCTGTCCTTTCAGACAAAATCACTTTCCTTTGAAAGTGCCTTAAACAACATGCAAGCATTCACAAGAAACACTAATGCGTTTCTATAAAAGAGTAGCACTCTGTTCCAACACTTCAATTCACTGCACGAAGGCAATGGAGTGTTGCTTCACTTTCTAAATGCTGTCCTTTCAGAGAAAATCATTTTCCTTTGAAAGTGCCTTAAGCTACTTACAAGCATTCACCAGAAACTCACATGTGATTCTCTAAAAGTGAAGCAGTCTGTTCCAACACTTCAATTCACTGTGCGAAGTAAATGGAGTGTTGCTTCACTTTCTAAATGCTGTCCTTTCTGAGAAAATCACTTTCCTTTGAAAGTGCCATAAGCTTCTTGCAAGCGTTAGGAAGAAACTCACATGCGTTTCTGGAAAGAGAAGCAGTCTGTTCCAACACTTCAATTCACAGTGCGAAGTGAATGGAGTGTTGCCTCACTTTCTAAATGCTGTCCTTTCAGAGAAAATCACTTTCCTTTGATAGTGCCTTAAGCTACTTGCAAGCATTAGGAAGAAACTCACATGCGTTTCTCTGAAAGAGAAGCAGTCTGTTCCAACACTTCAATTCACTGTGCGAAGTGAATGAAGTGTTGCTTCACTTTCTAAATGCTGTCCTTTCAGAGAAAATCACTTTCCTTTGAAAGTGCCTTAAAGTACTTTCAAGCATTCACAAAAAACTCACATGCGTTTCTCTGAAAGAGAAGCAGTCTGTTCCAACACTTCAATTCACTGTGCGAAGTGAATGGAGTGTTCCTTCACTTTCTATATGCTGTCTTTTCAGAGAAAATCCCTTTCCTTTGAATGTGCCTTAAGCTACTTACAAGCACTCAACAGAAACTCACATCCATTTCTCTGAAAGAGAAGCAATCTGTTCCAACACTTCAATTCTCTGTGCGAAGTGAATGGAGTGTTGCTTCACTTTCTAAATGCTGTCCTTTCAGAGAAAATAACTTTCCTTTGAAAGTGCCTTAAGCTACTTGCAATCATTCTCTAGAAAGACTAATGCGTTTCTCTGAAAGAGAAGCAGTCTTTTCCAACACTTCAATTCATTGCGCGAAGGGAATGGAGTGTTGTTTTACTTTCTAAATGCTGTCCTTTCAGAGAAAATCACTTTCCTTTGAAAGAGCCTTGAGCTACTTACAAGCATTCAACAGAAACTCACATGCATTTCTCTGAAAGAGAAGCAGTCTGTTCCAAAACTTCAATTCACTGTCCAAAGTGAATGGAGTGTTGCCTCACTTTCAAAATGCTGTCCTTTCATAGAAAATCACTTTCCTTTGAAAGTGCCTTAAGCTACTTTCAAGCATTCACAAGAAACTCACATGCGTTTCTCTGAAAGAGAAGCAGTCTGTTCCAACACTTCAATTCACTGTGCAAAGTGAATGGAGTGTTGCTTCACTTTCTAAATACTGTCCATTCAGAGAAAATCACTTTCCTTTGAAAGTGCCTTAAGCTAATTACAAGCATTCAACAGAAACTCACATGCATTTCTCTGAAAGAGAAGCAGTCTGTTCCAACACTTCAATTCACTGTGCAAAGTGAATGGAGTGCTGCTTCACTTTCTAAATGCTGTCCTTTCAGAGAAAATCACTTTCCTTTGAAAGTGCCTTAAACTACTTGCAAGCATTAGGAAGAAACTCACATGCGTTTCTCTGAAAAAGAAGCAGTCTGTTCCAACACTTCATTTCACTGTGCGAAATGAATGGAGTGTTGCTTCACTTTCTAAATGCTGTCCTTTCAGAGAAAATCACTTTCCTTTGAAAGTGCCTTAAGCTACTTACAAGCATTCAACAGAAACTCACATGCGTTTCTCTGAAAGAGAAGCAGTCTGTTCCAACACTTCAATTCACTGTGCGAAGTGAATGGAGTGTTGCTTCACTTTCTAAATGCTGTCATTTCAGAGAAAATCACTTTCCTTTGAAAGTGCCTTAAACTACTTTCAAGCATTCATAAAAAACTCACATGCGTTTCTCTGAAAGAGAAGCAGTCTGTTCCAACACTTCAGTTCACTGTGCGAAGTAAATGGAGTGTTCCTTCACTTTCTAAATGCTGTCCTTTCAGAGAAAATCACTTTCCTTTGAAAGTGCCTTAAGCTACTTGCAAGCATTCACAAGAAACACTAATTCGTTTCTATGAAAGACAAGCAGTCTGTTTCAACACTTCAATTCACTGTGCGAAATAAATGGAGTGTTGCTTCACTTTCTAAATGCTGTCCTTTCAGAGAAAATCACTTTCCTTTGAAAGTGCCTTAAGCTACTTACAAGCATTCAACAGAAACTCACATGCATTTCTCTGAAAGAGAAGCAATCTGTTCCAACACTTCAATTCACTGTGCGAAGTGAATGGAGTGGTGCTTCACTTTCTAAACTCTGTCCTTTCAGAGAAAATCACTTTCCTTTGAAAGTGCCTTAAACTACTTTCAAGCATTCACAAAAAACTCACATGCGTTTCTCTGAAAGAGTAGAAGTCTGTTCCAACACTTCAATTCACTGTGCGAAGTGAATGGAGTGTTGCTTCACTTTCTAAATGCTGTCCTTTTAGAGAAAATCACTTTCCTTTGAAAGTGCCTTAAACAACATGCAAGCATTCACAAGAAACACTAATGCGTTTCTATAAAAGAGTAGCACTCTGTTCCAAACTTCAATTCACTTCACGAAGGCAATGGAGTGTTGCTTCACTTTCTAAATGCTGTCCTTTCAGAGAAAATCACTTTCCTTTGAAAGTGCCTTAAGCTACTTACAAGCATTCACCAGAAACTCACATGCGATTCTCTAAAAGAGAAGCAGTCTGTTCCAACACTTCAATTCACTGTGCGAAGTAAATGGAGTGTTGCTTCACTTTCTAAATGCTGTCCTTTCTGAGAAAATCACTTTCCTTTGAAAGTGCCATAAGCTACTTGCAAGCATTAGGAAGAAACTCACATGCGTTTCTGGAAAGAGAAGCAGTCTGTTCCAACACTTCAATTCACTGTGCGAAGTGAATGGAGTGTTGCCTCACTTTCTAAATGCTGTCCTTTCAGAGAAAATCACTTTCCTTTGATAGTGCCTTAAGCTACTTGCAAGCATTAGGAAGAAACTCACATGCGTTTCTCTGAAAGAAAAGCAGTCTGTTCCAACACTTCAATTCACTGTGCGAAGTAAATGAAGTGTTGCTTCACTTTCTAAATGCTGTCCTTTCAGAGAAAATCACTTTCCTTTGAAAGTGCCTTAAAGTACTTACAAGCATTCACAAAAAACTCACATGCGTTTCTCTGAAAGAGAAGCAGTCTGTTCCAACACTTCAATTCACTGTGCGAAGTGAATGGATTGTTCCTTCACTTTCTATATGCTGTCTTTTCAGAGAAAATCCCTTTCCTTTGAATGTGCCTTAAGCTACTTACAAGCACTCAACAGAAACTCACATCCATTTCTCTGAAAGAGAAGCAATCTGTTCCAACACTTCAATTCTCTGTGCGAAGTGAATGGAGTGTTGCTTCACTTTCTAAATGCTGTCCTTTCAGAGAAAATCACTTTCCTTTGAAAGTGCCTTAAGCTACTTGCAAGCATTCTCTAGAAAGACTAATGCGTTTCTCTGAAAGAGAAGCAGTCTTTTCCAACACTTCAATTCATTCCGCGAAGGGAATGGAGTGTTGTTTTACTTTCTAAATGCTGTCCTTTCAGAGAAAATCACTTTCCTTTGAAAGAGCCTTGAGCTACTTACAAGCATTCAACAGAAACTCACATGCATTTCTCTGAAAGAGAAGCAGTCTGTTCCAAAACTTCAATTCACTGTCCAAAGTGAATGGAGTGTTGCCTCACTTTCAAAATGCTGTCCTTTCATAGAAAATCACTTTCTTTGAAAGTGCCTTAAGCTACTTTCAAGCATTCACAAGAAACTCACATGCGTTTCTCTGAAAGAGAAGCAGTCTGTTCCAACACTTCAATTCACTGTGCAAAGTGAATGGAGTGTTGCTTCACTTTCTAAATGCTGTCCTTTCAGAGAAAATCACTTTCCTTTGAAAGTGCCTTAAGCTAATTACAAGCATTCAACAGAAACTCACATGCATTTCTCTGAAAGAGAAGCAGTCTGTTCCAACACTTCAATTCACTGTGCTAAGTGAATGGAGTGTTGCTTCACTTTCTAAATGCTGTCCTTTCAGAGAAAATCACTTTCCTTTGAAAGTGCCTTAAGCAACTTGCAAGCATTCACAAGAAACACTAATGCTTTTCTATGAAAGAGAAGCACTCTGTTCCAACACTTCAATTCACCGCACGAAGGGAATGGAGTGTTGCTTCACTTTCTAAATGCTGTCCTTTCAGAGAAAATCACTTTACTTTGAAAGTGCCTTAAGCTACATACAAGCATTCACAAAAAACTCACATGCGTTTCTCTGAATGAGAAGCAGTATGTTCCAACACTTCAATTCACTGTGCGAAGTGAATGGAGTGTTGCTTCACTTTCTAAATGCTGTCCTTTCCGAGAAAATCCCTTTCCTTTGAATGTGCCTTAAGCTAATTACAAGCATTCAACAGAAACTGACATGCATTTCTCTGAAAGAGAAGCAATCTGTTCCAACACTTCAATACTCTCTGCGAAGTGAATGGAGTGTTGGTTCACTTTCTAAAGGCTGTCCTTTCAGAGAAAATCACTTTCCTTTGAAAGTGCCTTAAGCTACTTGCAAGCATTCACAAGAAACACTAATGCGTTTCTTTGAAAGAGAAGCAGTCTGTTCCAACAGTTCAATTCATTGCACGAAGGGAATGGAGTGTTGCTTTACTTTCTAAATGCTGTCCTTTCAGAGAAAATCACTTTCCTTTGAAAGAGCCTTGAGCTACTTACAAGCATTCAACAGAAACTCACATGCATTTCTCTGAAAGAGAAGCAGTCTGTTCCAACACTTCAATTCACTGTGCGAAGTGAATGGAGTGTTGCCTCACTTTCGATATGCTGTCCTTTCAAAGAAAATCACTTTCCTTTGAAAGTGCCTTTAGCTACTTTCTAGCATTCACAGGAAACAGACATGCGTTTCTCTGAGAGAGAAGCAGTCTGTTCCAACACTTCAATTCACTGTGCGAAGTGAATGGAGTGTTGCTTCACTTTCTAAATGCTGTCCTTTCAGAGAAAATCACTTTCCTTTGAAAGTCCCTTAAGCAAATTTCAAGCATTCACAAGAAATTCACATGCATTTCTCTGAAAGAGAAGCCTTCTCTTCCAACACTTCAATTCACTGTGCGAAGTGAATGGAGTGTTGCTTCACTTACTAAATGCTGTCCTTTCCCAGAAAATCACGTACCTTTGAAATTGCCTTAAGCTACTTACAAGCATTCACCAGAAACTCACATGTGTTTCTCTGAAAGAGAAGCAATCTGTTCCAACACTTCAATTCACTGTGCGAAGTGAATGGAGTGTTGCCTCACTTTCGAAATGCTGTCCTTTCAAAGAAAATCACTTTCTTTGAAAGTGCCTTTAGCTACTTTCAAGCATTCACAAAAAACTCACATGCGTTTCTCTGAAAGAGAAGGCTTCTCTTCCAACACTTCAATTCACTGTGCGAAGTGAATGGAGTGTTGCTTCACTTTCTAAATGCTGTCCTTTCAGAGAAAATCACTTTCTTTGAAAGTGCCTTAAGCTACTTGCAAGCATTCACAAGAAACACTAATGCGTTTCTCTGAAAGAGAAGCAGTCTGTTCCAACACTTCAATTCACTGTGCGAAGTGAATGGAGTGTTGCTTCACTTTCTAAATGCTGTCGTTTCAGAGAAAATCACTTTTGTTTGAAAGTGCCTTAAGCAACTTTCAAGCATTCACAAGAAACTCACATGCATTTCTCTCAAAGAGAAGCCTTCTCTTCCAACACTTCAATTCACTGTGCGAAGTGAATGGAGTGTTGCTTCACTTTCTAAATGCTGTACTTTCAGAGAAAATCACGTTCCATTGAAAGTGTCTTAAGCTACTTACAAGCATTCAACAGAAACTCACATGTGTTTCTCTGAAAGAGAAGCAATCTGTTCCAAACTTCAATTCACTGTTCGAAGTGAATGGAATGGTACTTCACTTTCTAAATGCTGTACTTTCAAAGAAAATCACTTTCATTTGAAAGTGCCTTAAGCTACTTTCAAGCATTCACAATAAAGTCACATGAGTTTCTCTGAAAGAGAAGCAGTGTGTTCCAACACTTCAATTCACTGTGCGAAGTGAATGGAGTGTTGCATCGCTTTCTAAATGCTGTCCTTTCCGAGAAAATCACTTTCCTTTGAAAGAGCCTTAAGCTACTTACAAGCATTCAACAAAAACTCACGTGCATTTCTCTGAAAGAGAAGCATTCTGTTCCAACACTTCAATTCACTGTGCGAAGTGAATGGAGTGTTGCTTCACTTTCTAAATGCTGTCCTTTCAAAGAAAATCACTTTCCTTTGAAAGTGCCTTACGCTACTTGCAAGCATTAACAAGAAACACTAATGCGTTTCCATGAAAGAGAAGCAATCTGTTCCAACACTTCAATTCACTGTGCAAAGTGAATGGAGTGTTGCCTCACTTTCGAAATGCTGTCCTTTCAGAGAAAATCAATTTTGTTTGAAAGTGCCTTAAGCTAGTTACAAGCTTTCAACAGAAACTCACATGCATTTCTCTGAAAGAGAAGCAGTCTGTTCCAACACTACAATTCACTGTGCGAAGTGAATGGAGTGTTGCTTCACTTTCTAAATGCTGTCCTTTCAGAGAAAATCACTTTCCTTTGAAAGTGCCTTAAGCTACTTGCAAGCATTCACAAGAAACACTAATGCGTTTCTATGAAAGAGAAGCAGTCTGTTCCTACACTTCAATTCATTGCACGAAGGGAATGGAGTGTTGCTTTACTTTCTAAATGCTGTCCTTTCAGAGAAAATCACTTTCCTTTGAAAGTGCCTTAAACTACTTGCAAGCATTCACAAGAAACACTATTGCGTTTCTCTGAAAGAGAAGCAGTCTGTTCCAACACTTCAATTCACTGTGCGAAGTGAAGGGAGTGTTGCTTCACTTTCTAAATGCTGTCCTTTCAGAGAAAATCCCTTTCCTTTGAATGTGCCTTAAGCTACTTACAAGCATTCAACAGAAACTCACATGCATGTCTCAGAAAGAGAAGCAGTGTGTTCCAACACTTCAATTCATTGCACGAAGGGAATGGAGTGTTGCTTTACTTTCTAAATGCTGTCCTTTCAGAGAAAATCACTTTCCTTTGAAAGTGCCTTTAGGTACTTACAAACATTCAACAGAAACTCACATGCATTTCTCTGAAAGAGAAGCAGTCTGTTCCAACACTTCAATTCACTGTGCAAAGGGAATGGAATGTTACTTCACTTTCTAAATGCTGTACTTTCAGAGAAAATCACTTTCCTTTGAAAGTGCCTTAAGGTACTTTCAAGCATTAGGAAGAAACTCACATGCGTTTCTCTGAAAGAGAAGCAGTCTGTTCCAACACTTTAATTCACTGTGCGAAGTGAATGGAGTGTTGCTTCACTTTCTAAATGCTGTCCTTTCAGAGAAAATCACTCTTGTTTGAAAGTGCCTTAAGCAACTTTCAAGCATTCACAAGAAACTCACATGCATTTCTCTGAAAGAGAAGCCTTCTCTTCCAACACTTCAATTCACTGTGCGAAGAGAATGGAGTGTTGCTTCACTTTCTAAATGCTGTCCGTTCAGAGAAAATGACTTTTGTTTAAAAGTGCCTTAAGCAACTTTCAAGCATTCACAAGAAACTCATATGCATTTCTCTGAAAGATAAGCCTTCTCTTCCAACACTTCAATTCACTGTGCGAAGTGAATGGAGTGTTGCTTCACTTTTTAAATCTGTACTTTCAGAGAAAATCACGTTCCATTGAAAGTGTCTTAAGCTACTTACAAGCATTAACCAGAAACTCACATGTGTTTCTCTGAAAGAGAAGCAATCTGTTCCAACACTTCAATTCACTGTTCGAAGTGAATGGAATGGTACTTCACTTTCTAAATGCTGTAATTTCAAAGAAAATCACTTTCCTTTGAAAGTGCCTTAAGCTACTTACAAGCATTCAACAGAAGCTCACATGCATTTCTCTGAAAGAGAAGCAGTCTGTTCCAACACTTCAATTCACTGTGCGAAGTGAATGGAGTGTTGCTTCACTTTCTAAATGCTGTCCTTTCAGAGAAAATCACTTTTGTTTGAAAGTGCCTTAAGCAACTTTCAAGCATTCACAAGAAACTCACATGCATTTCTCTGAAAGAGAAGCCTTCTATTCCAACACTTCAATTCACTGTGCGAAGTGAATGGAGTGTTGCTTCACTTTCTAAATGCTGTCCTTTCAGAAAAAATCACTTTCTTTGAAAGTGCCTTAAGCTACTTGCAAGCATTCACAAGAAACACTAATGCGTTTCTCTGAAAGAGAAGCTGTCTGTTCCAACACTTCAATTCACTGTGCGAAGTGAATGGAGTGTTGCCTCACTTTCGGTATGCTGTCCTTTCAAAGAAAATCACTTTCCTTTGAAAGTGCCTTTAGCTACTTTCTAGCATTCACAGGAAACAGACATGCGTTTCTCTGAGAGAGAAGCAGTCTGTTCCAACACTTCAATTCACTGTGCGAAGTGAATGGAGTGTTGCTTCACTTTCTAAATGCTGTCCTTTCAGAGAAAATCACTTTCCTTTGAAAGTCCCTTAAGCAAATTTCAAGCATTCACAAGAAATTCACATGCATTTCTCTGAAAGAGAAGCCTTCTCTTCCAACACTTCAATTCACTGTGCGAAGTGAATGGAGTGTTGCTTCACTTACTAAATGCTGTCCTTTCCCAGAAAATCACGTACCTTTGAAATTGCCTTAAGCTACTTACAAGCATTCACCAGAAACTCACATGTGTTTCTCTGAAAGAGAAGCAATCTGTTCCAACACTTCAATTCACTGTGCAAAGTGAATGGAGTGTTGCCTCACTTTCGAAATGCTGTCCTTTCAAAGAAAATCACTTTCCTTTGAAAGTGCCTTTAGCTACTTTCAAGCATTCACAAAAAACTCACATGCGTTTCTCTGAAAGAGAAGCCTTCTCTTCCAACACTTCAATTCACTGTGCGAAGTGAATGGAGTGTTGCTTCACTTTCTAAATGCTGTCCTTTCAGAGAAAATCACTTTCTTTGAAAGTGCCTTAAGCTACTTGCAAGCATTCACAAGAAACACTAATGCGTTTCTCTGAAAGAGAAGCAGTCTGTTCCAACACTTCAATTCACTGTGCGAGGTGAATGGAGTGTTGCTTCACTTTCTAAATGCTGTCGTTTCAGAGAAAATCACTTTTGTTTGAAAGTGCCTTAAGCAACTTTCAAGCATTCACAAGAAACTCACATGCATTTCTCTGAAAGAGAAGCCTTCTCTTCCAACACTTCAATTCACTGTTCTAAGTGAATGGAATGGTACTTCACTTTCTAAATGCTGTACTTTCAAAGAAAATCACTTTCCTTTGAAAGTGCCTTAAGCTACTTTCAAGCATTCACAATAAAGTCACATGAGTTTCTCTGAAATAGAAGCAGTGTGTTCCAACACTTCAATTCACTGTGCGAAGTGAATGGAGTGTTGCATCGCTTTCTAAATGCTGTCCTTTCCGAGAAAATCACTTTCCTTTGAAAGAGCCTTAAGCTACTTACAAGCATTCAACAAAAACTCACGTGCATTTCTCTGAAAGAGAAGCATTCTGTTCCAACACTTCAATTCACTGTGCGAAGTGAATGGAGTGTTGCTTCACTTTCTAAATGCTGTCCTTTCAAAGAAAATCACTTTCCTTTGAAAGTGCCTTACGCTACTTGCAAGCATTAACAAGAAACACTAATGCGTTTCCATGAAAGAGAAGCAATCTGTTCCAACACTTCAATTCACTGTGCAAAGTGAATGGAGTGTTGCCTCACTTTCGAAATGCTGTCCTTTCAGAGAAAATCAATTTTGTTTGAAAGTGCCTTAAGCTACTTACAAGCTTTCAACAGAAACTCACATGCATTTCTCTGAAAGAGAAGCAGTCTGTTCCAACACTACAATTCACTGTGCGAAGTGAATGGAGTGTTGCTTCACTTTCTAAATGCTGTCCTTTCAGAGAAAATCACTTTCCTTTGAAAGTGCCTTAAGCTACTTGCAAGCATTCACAAGAAACACTAATGCGTTTCTATGAAAGAGAAGCAGTCTGTTCCTACACTTCAATTCATTGCACGAAGGGAATGGAGTGTTGCTTTACTTTCTAAATGCTGTCCTTTCAGAGAAAATCACTTTCCTTTGAAAGTGCCTTAAACTACTTGCAAGCATTCACAAGAAACACTAATGCGTTTCTCTGAAAGAGAAGCAGTCTGTTCCAACACTTCAATTCACTGTGCGAAGTGAAGGGAGTGTTGCTTCACTTTCTAAATGCTGTCCTTTCAGAGAAAATCCCTTTCCTTTGAATGTGCCTTAAGCTACTTACAAGCATTCAACAGAAACTCACATGCATGTCTCAGAAAGAGAAGCAGTGTGTTCCAACACTTCAATTCATTGCACGAAGGGAATGGAGTGTTGCTTTACTTTCTAAATGCTGTCCTTTCAGAGAAAATCACTTTCCTTTGAAAGTGCCTTTAGGTACTTACAAACATTCAACAGAAACTCACATGCATTTCTCTGAAAGAGAAGCAGTCTGTTCCAACACTTCAATTCACTGTGCAAAGGGAATGGAATGTTACTTCACTTTCTAAATGCTGTACTTTCAGAGAAAATCACTTTCCTTTGAAAGTGCCTTAAGGTACTTTCAAGCATTAGGAAGAAACTCAGATGCGTTTCTCTGAAAGAGAAGCAGTCTGTTCCAACACTTTAATTCACTGTGCGAAGTGAATGGAGTGTTGCTTCACTTTCTAAATGCTGTCCTTTCAGAGAAAATCACTCTTGTTTGAAAGTGCCTTAAGCAACTTTCAAGCATTCACAAGAAACTCACATGCATTTCTCTGAAAGAGAAGCCTTCTCTTCCAACACTTCAATTCACTGTGCGAAGAGAATGGAGTGTTGCTTCACTTTCTAAATGCTGTCCGTTCAGAGAAAATGACTTTTGTTTAAAAGTGCCTTAAGCAACTTTCAAGCATTCACAAGAAACTCATATGCATTTCTCTGAAAGATAAGCCTTCTCTTCCAACACTTCAATTCACTGTGCGAAGTGAATGGAGTGTTGCTTCACTTTTTAAATCTGTACTTTCAGAGAAAATCACGTTCCATTGAAAGTGTCTTAAGCTACTTACAAGCATTAACCAGAAACTCACATGTGTTTCTCTGAAAGAGAAGCAATCTGTTCCAACACTTCAATTCACTGTTCGAAGTGAATGGAATGCTACTTCACTTTCTAAATGCTGTAATTTCAAAGAAAATCACTTTCCTTTGAAAGTGCCTTAAGCTACTTACAAGCATTCAACAGAAGCTCACATGCATTTCTCTGAAAGAGAAGCAGTCTGTTCCAACACTTCAATTCACTGTGCGAAGTGAATGGAGTGTTGCTTCACTTTCTAAATGCTGTCCTTTCAGAGAAAATCACTTTTGTTTGAAAGTGCCTTAAGCAACTTTCAAGCATTCACAAGAAACTCACATGCATTTCTCTGAAAGAGAAGCCTTCTATTCCAACACTTCAATTCACTGTGCGAAGTGAATGGAGTGTTGCTTCACTTTCTAAATGCTGTCCTTTCAGAAAAAATCACTTTCTTTGAAAGTGCCTTAAGCTACTTGCAAGCATTCACAAGAAACACTAATGCGTTTCTCTGAAAGAGAAGCTGTCTGTTCCAACACTTCAATTCACTGTGCGAAGTGAATGGAGTGTTGCCTCACTTTCGGTATGCTGTCCTTTCAAAGAAAATCACTTTCCTTTGAAAGTGCCTTTAGATACTTTCTAGCATTCACAGGAAACAGACATGCGTTTCTCTGAGAGAGAAGCAGTCTGTTCCAACACTTCAATTCACTGTACGAAGTGAATGGAGTGTTGCTTCACTTTCTAAATGCTGTCCTTTCAGAGAAAATCACTTTCCTTTGAAAGTCCCTTAAGCAAATTTCAAGCATTCACAAGAAATTCACATGCATTTCTCTGAAAGAGAAGCCTTCTCTTCCAACACTTCAATTCACTGTGCGAAGTGAATGGAGTGTTGCTTCACTTACTAAATGCTGTCCTTTCCCAGAAAATCACGTACCTTTGAAATTGCCTTAAGCTACTTACAAGCATTCACCAGAAACTCACATGTGTTTCTCTGAAAGAGAAGCAATCTGTTCCAACACTTCAATTCACTGTGCAAAGTGAATGGAGTGTTGCCTCACTTTCGAAATGCTGTCCTTTCAAAGAAAATCACTTTCCTTTGAAAGTGCCTTTAGCTACTTTCAAGCATTCACAAAAAACTCACATGCGTTTCTCTGAAAGAGAAGCCTTCTCTTCCAACACTTCAATTCACTGTGCGAAGTGAATGGAGTGTTGCTTCACTTTCTAAATGCTGTCCTTTCAGAGAAAATCACTTTCTTTGTAAGTGCCTTAAGCTACTTGCAAGCATTCACAAGAAACACTAATGCGTTTCTCTGAAAGAGAAGCAGTCTGTTCCAACACTTCAATTCACTGTGCGAGGTGAATGGAGTGTTGCTTCACTTTCTAAATTCTGTCGTTTCAGAGAAAATCACTTTTGTTTGAAAGTGCCTTAAGCAACTTTCAAGCATTCACAAGAAACTCACATGCATTTCTCTGAAAGAGAAGCCTTCTCTTCCAACACTTCAATTCACTGTTCGAAGTGAATGGAATGGTACTTCACTTTCTAAATGCTGTACTTTCAAAGAAAATCACTTTCCTTTGAAAGTGCCTTAAGCTACTTTCAAGCATTCACAATAAAGTCACATGAGTTTCTCTGAAATAGAAGCAGTGTGTTCCAACACTTCAATTCACTGTGCGAAGTGAATGGAGTGTTGCATCGCTTTCTAAATGCTGTCCTTTCCGAGAAAATCACTTTCCTTTGAAAGAGCCTTAAGCTACTTACAAGCATTCAACAAAAACTCACGTGCATTTCTCTGAAAGAGAAGCATTCTGTTCCAACACTTCAATTCACTGTGCGAAGTGAATGGAGTGTTGCTTCACTTTCTAAATGCTGTCCTTTCAAAGAAAATCACTTTCCTTTGAAAGTGCCTTACGCTACTTGCAAGCATTAACAAGAAACACTAATGCGTTTCCATGAAAGAGAAGCAATCTGTTCCAACACTTCAATTCACTGTGCAAAGTGAATGGAGTGTTGCCTCACTTTCGAAATGCTGTCCTTTCAGAGAAAATCAATTTTGTTTGAAAGTGCCTTAAGCTACTTACAAGCTTTCAACAGAAACTCACATGCATTTCTCTGAAAGAGAAGCAGTCTGTTCCAACACTACAATTCACTGTGCGAAGTGAATGGAGTGTTGCTTCACTTTCTAAATGCTGTCCTTTCAGAGAAAATCACTTTCCTTTGAAAGTGCCTTAAGCTACTTGCAAGCATTCACAAGAAACACTAATGCGTTTCTATGAAAGAGAAGCAGTCTGTTCCTACACTTCAATTCATTGCATGAAGGGAATGGAGTGTTGCTTTACTTTCTAAATGCTGTCCTTTCAGAGAAAATCACTTTCCTTTGAAAGTGCCTTAAACTACTTGCAAGCATTCACAAGAAACACTAATGCGTTTCTCTGAAAGAGAAGCAGTCTGTTCCAACACTTCAATTCACTGTGCGAAGTGAAGGGAGTGTTGCTTCACTTTCTAAATGCTGTCCTTTCAGAGAAAATCCCTTTCCTTTGAATGTGCCTTAAGCTACTTACAAGCATTCAACAGAAACTCACATGCATGTCTCAGAAAGAGAAGCAGTGTGTTCCAACACTTCAATTCATTGCACGAAGGGAATGGAGTGTTGCTTTACTTTCTAAATGCTGTCCTTTCAGAGAAAATCACTTTCCTTTGAACGTGCCTTTAGGTACTTACAAACATTCAACAGAAACTCACATGCATTTCTCTGAAAGAGAAGCAGTCTGTTCCAACACTTCAATTCACTGTGCAAAGGGAATGGAATGTTACTTCACTTTCTAAATGCTGTACTTTCAGAGAAAATCACTTTCCTTTGAAAGTGCCTTAAGGTACTTTCAAGCATTAGGAAGAAACTCACATGCGTTTCTCTGAAAGAGAAGCAGTCTGTTCCAACACTTTAATTCACTGTGCGAAGTGAAGGGAGTGTTGCTTCACTTTCTAAATGCTGTCCTTTCAGAGAAAATCACTTTTCTTTGAAAGTGCCTTAAGCAACTTTCAAGCATTCACAAGAAACTCACATGCATTTCTCTGAAAGAGAAGCCTTCTCTTCCAACACTTCAATTCACTGTGCGAAGAGAATGGAGTATTGCTTCACTTTCTAAATGCTGTCCGTTCAGAGAAAATGACTTTTGTTTGAAAGTGCCTTAAGCAACTTTCAAGCATTCACAAGAAACTCATATGCATTTCTCTGAAAGAGAAGCCTTCTCTTCCAACACTTCAATTCACTGTGCGAAGTGAATGGAGTGTTGCTTCACTTTTTAAATGCTGTACTTTCAGAGAAAATCACGTTCCATTGAAAGTGTCTTAAGCTACTTACAAGCATTAACCAGAAACTCACATGTGTTTCTCTGAAAGAGAAGCAATCTGTTCCAACACTTCAATTCACTGTTCGAAGTGAATGGAATGGTACTTCACTTTCTAAATGCTGTACTTTCAAAGAAAATCACTTTCCTTTGAAAGTGCCTTAAGCTACTTACAAGCATTCAACAGAAGCTCACATGCATTTCTCTGAAAGAGAAGCAGTCTGTTCCAACACTTCAATTCACTGTGCGAAGTGAATGGAGTGTTGCTTCACTTTCTAAATGCTGTCCTTTCAGAGAAAATCACTTTTGTTTGAAAGTGCCTTAAGCAACTTTCAAGCATTCACAAGAAACTCACATGCATTTCTCTGAAAGAGAAGCCTTCTATTCCAACACTTCAATTCACTGTGCGAAGTGAATGGAGTGTTGCTTCACTTTCTAAATGCTGTCCTTTCAGAGAAAATCATTTTCTTTGAAAGTGCCTTAAGCTACTTGCAAGCATTCACAAGAAACACTAATGCGTTTCTCTGAAAGAGAAGCTGTCTGTTCCAACACTTCAATTCACTGTGCGAAGTGAATGGAGTGTTGCCTCACTTTCGATATGCTGTCCTTTCAAAGAAAATCACTTTCCTTTGAAAGTGCCTTTAGCTACTTTCTAGCATTCACAGGAAACAGACATGCGTTTCTCTGAGAGAGAAGCAGTCTGTTCCAACACTTCAATTCACTGTGCGAAGTGAATGGAGTGTTGCTTCACTTTCTAAATGCTGTCCTTTCAGAGAAAATCACTTTCCTTTGAAAGTCCCTTAAGCAAATTTCAAGCATTCACAAGAAATTCACATGCATTTCTCTGAAAGAGAAGCCTTCTCTTCCAACACTTCAATTCACTGTGCGAAGTTAATGGAGTGTTGCTTCACTTACTAAATGCTGTCCTTTCCCAGAAAATCACGTACCTTTGAAATTGCCTTAAGCTACTTACAAGCATTCACCAGAAACTCACATGTGTTTCTCTGAAAGAGAAGCAATCTGTTCCAACACTTCAATTCACTGTGCAAAGTGAATGGAGTGTTGCCTCACTTTCGAAATGCTGTCCTTTCAAAGAAAATCACTTTCCTTTGAAAGTGCCTTTGGCTACTTTCAAGCATTCACAAAAAACTCACATGCGTTTCTCTGAAAGAGAAGCCTTCTCTTCCAACACTTCAATTCACTGTGCGAAGTGAATGGAGTGTTGCTTCACTTTCTAAATGCTGTCCTTTCAGAGAAAATCACTTTCTTTGAAAGTGCCTTAAGCTACTTGCAAGCATTCACAAGAAACTCACATGCATTTCTCTGAAAGAGAAGCCTTCTCTTCCAACACTTCAATTCACTGTGCGAAGTGAATGGAGTGTTGCTTCACTTTCTAAATGCTGTACTTTCAGAGAAAATCACGTTCCATTGAAAGTGTCTTAAGCTACTTACAAGCATTCAACAGAAACTCACATGTGTTTCTCTGAAAGAGAAGCAATCTGTTCCAACACTTCAATTCACTGTTCGAAGTGAATGGAATGGTACTTCACTTTCTAAATGCTGTACTTTCAAAGAAAATCACTTTCCTTTGAAAGTGCCTTAAGCTACTTTCAAGCATTCACAATAAAGTCACATGAGTTTCTCTGAAATAGAAGCAGTGTGTTCCAACACTTCAATTCACTGTGCGAAGTGAATGGAGTGTTGCATCGCTTTCTAAATGCTGTCCTTTCCGAGAAAATCACTTTCCTTTGAAAGAGCCTTAAGCTACTTACAAGCATTCAACAAAAACTCACGTGCATTTCTCTGAAAGAGAAGCATTCTGTTCCAACACTTCAATTCACTGTGCGAAGTGAATGGAGTGTTGCTTCACTTTCTAAATGCTGTCCTTTCAAAGAAAATCACTTTCCTTTGAAAGTGCCTTACGCTACTTGCAAGCATTAACAAGAAACACTAATGCGTTTCCATGAAAGAGAAGCAATCTGTTCCAACACTTCAATTCACTGTGCAAAGTGAATGGAGTGTTGCCTCACTTTCGAAATGCTGTCCTTTCAGAGAAAATCAATTTTGTTTGAAAGTGCCTTAAGCTACTTACAAGCTTTCAACAGAAACTCACATGCATTTCTCTGAAAGAGAAGCAGTCTGTTCCAACACTACAATTCACTGTGCGAAGTGAATGGAGTGTTGCTTCACTTTCTAATTGCTGTCCTTTCAGAGAAAATCACTTTCCTTTGAAAGTGCCTTAAGCTACTTGCAAGCATTCACAAGAAACACTAATGCGTTTCTATGAAAGAGAAGCAGTCTGTTCCTACACTTCAATTCATTGCACGAAGGGAATGGAGTGTTGCTTTACTTTCTAAATGCTGTCCTTTCAGAGAAAATCACTTTCCTTTGAAAGTGCCTTAAACTACTTGCAAGCATTCACAAGAAACACTAATGCGTTTCTCTGAAAGAGAAGCAGTCTGTTCCAACACTTCAATTCACTGTGCGAAGTGAAGGGAGTGTTGCTTCACTTTCTAAATGCTGTCTTTTCAGAGAAAATCCCTTTCCTTTGAATGTGCCTTAAGCTACTTACAAGCATTCAACAGAAACTCACATGCATGTCTCAGAAAGAGAAGCAGTGTGTTCCAACACTTCAATTCATTGCACGAAGGGAATGGAGTGTTGCTTTACTTTCTAAATGCTGTCCTTTCAGAGAAAATCACTTTCCTTTGAAAGTGCCTTTAGGTACTTACAAACATTCAACAGAAACTCACATGCATTTCTCTGAAAGAGAAGCAGTCTGTTCCAACACTTCAATTCACTGTGCAAAGGGAATGGAATGTTACTTCACTTTCTAAATGCTGTACTTTCAGAGAAAATCACTTTCCTTTGAAAGTGCCTTAAGGTACTTTCAAGCATTAGGAAGAAACTCACATGCGTTTCTCTGAAAGAGAAGCAGTCTGTTCCAACACTTTAATTCACTGTGCGAAGTGAATGGAGTGTTGCTTCACTTTCTAAATGCTGTCCTTTCAGAGAAAATCACTTTTGTTTGAAAGTGCCTTAAGCAACTTTCAAGCATTCACAAGAAACTCACATGTATTTCTCTGAAAGAGAAGCCTTCTCTTCCAACACTTCAATTCACTGTGCGAAGTGAATGGAGTGTTGCTTCACTTTCTAAATGCTGTCCGTTCAGAGAAAATGACTTTTGTTTGAAAGTGCCTTAAGCAACTTTCAAGCATTCACAAGAAACTCGCATGCATTTCTCTGAAAGAGAAGCCTTCTCTTCAAACACTTCAATTCACTGTGCGAAGTGAATGGAGTGTTGCTTCACTTTTTAAATGCTGTACTTTCAGAAAAAATGACGTTCCATTGAAAGTGTCTTAAGCTACTTACAAGCATTAACCAGAAACTCACATGTGTTTATCTGAAAGAGAAGCAATCTGTTCCAACACTTCAATTCACTGTTCGATATGAATGGAATGGTACTTCACTTTCTAAATGCTGTACTTTCATCGAAAATCACTTTCCTTTGAAAGTGCCTTAAGCTACTTTCAAGCATTCACAAAAAATTCACATGCGTTTCTCTAAAAGAGAAGCAGTCTGTTCCAACACTTCAATTCACTGTGCGAAGTGAATGGAGTGTTGCTTCGCTTTCTAAATGCTGTCCTTTCAGAGAAAATCACTTTTGTTTGAAAGAGCCTTGAGCTACCTACAAGCATTCAACAAAAACTCACATGCATATCTCTGAAAGAGAAGCAGTCTGTTCCAACACTTCAGTTCCCTGTGGGAAGGGACTGGAATGTTAATTTACTTTATGAATGCTGTACTTTCAGAGAAAATCACTTCCTTTGAAAGTGACTTAAGCTACTTTCAAGCATTAGGAAGAAACTCACATGCGTTTCTCTGAAAGAAAAGCAGTCTGTTCCAACACTTCAATTCACTGTGCGAAGTGAATGGAGTGTTGCTTCACTTTCTAAATGCTGTCCTTTCAGAGAAAATCACTTTCCTTTGAAAGTGCCTTAAGCTACTTACAAGCATTCAACAGAAACTCACATGCATTTCTCTGAAAGAGAAGCAGTCTGTTCCAACACTTCAATTCATTGCACGAAGGGAATGGAGTGTTGCTTCACTTTCTAAATGCTGTCCTTTCAGAGAAAATCACTTTCCTTTGAAAGTGCCTTAAGTTACTTACAAGCATTCAACAGAAACACACATGCATTTCTCTGAAAGAGTAGCAATCTGTTCCAAAACTACAATTCACTGTGCGAAGTGAATGGAGTGTTGCTTCACTTTCTAAATTCTGTCCTTTCAGAGACAATCACTTTCCTTTGTAAGTGCCTTAAACTACTTTCAAGCATTCACAGAAAACTCACATGCGTTTCTCTGAAAGAGAAGCAGTCTGTTCCAACACTTCAATTCACTGTGCGAAGTGAATGGAGTGTTGCTTCACTTTCTAAATTCTGTCCTTTCAGAGAAAATCACTTTCCTTTGAATGTGCCTTACGCTACTTGCAAGCATTCACAAGAAACACTAATGCGTTTCTATGAAAGAGAAGCAATCTATTCCAACACTTCAATTCACTGTGCAAAGTGAATAAAGTGTTGCCTCACTTTCGAAATGCTGTCCTGTCAGAGAAAATCACTTTTGTTTGAAAGTGCGTTAAGCAACTTTCAAGCATTCAACAGAAACTCACATGCATTTCTCTGAAAGACAGGCCTTCCCCTCCAACACTTCAATTCACTGTGCGAAGTGAATGGAGTGTTGCTTCACTTTCTAAATGCTGTCCTTTCAGAGAAAATCAATTTTGTTTGAAAGTGCCTTAAGCTACTTACAAGCTTTCAACAGAAACTCACATGCATTTCTCTGAAAGAGAAGCAGTCTGTTCCAACACTTCAATTCACTGTGCGAAGTGAATGGAGGGTTGCTTCACTTTCTAAATGCTGTCCTTTCCGAGAAAATCACTTTCCTTTGAAAGAGCCTTAAGCTACTTACAAGCATTCAACAAAAACTCACGTGCATTTCTCTGAAAGAGAAGCAATCTGTTCCAACACTTCAATTCACTGTGCGAAGTGAATGGAGTGTTGCTTCACTTTCTAAATGCTGTCCTTTCAGAAAAAATCACTTTCTTTGAAAGTGCCTTAAGCTACTTGCAAGCATTCACAAGAAACACTAATGCGTTTCTCTGAAAGAGAAGCTGTCTGTTCCAACAATTCAATTCACTGTGCGAAGTGAATGGAGTGCTGCCTCACTTTCGATATGCTGTCCTTTCAAAGAAAATCACTTTCCTTTGAAAGTGCCTTTAGCTACTTTCAAGCATTCACAAAAAACTCACATGCGTTTCTCTGAAAGAGAAGCCTTCTCTTCCAACACTTCAATTCACTGTGCGAAGTGAATGGAGTGTTGCTTCACTTTCTAAATGCTGTCCTTTCAGAGAAAATCACTTTCTTTGAAAGTGCCTTAAGCTACTTGCAAGCATTCACAAGAAACACTAATGCGTTTCTCTGAAAGAGAAGCAGTCTGTTCCAACACTTCAATTCACTGTGCGAGGTGAATGGAGTGTTGCTTCACTTTCTAAATGCTGTCGTTTCAGAGAAAATCACTTTTGTTTGAAAGTGCCTTAAGCAACTTTCAAGCATTCACAAGAAACTCACATGCATTTCTCTGAAAGAGAAGCCTTCTCTTCCAACACTTCAATTCACTGTTCGAAGTGAATGGAATGGTACTTCACTTTCTAAATGCTGTACTTTCAAAGAAAATCACTTTCCTTTGAAAGTGCCTTAAGCTACTTTCAAGCATTCACAATAAAGTCACATGAGTTTCTCTGAAATAGAAGCAGTGTGTTCCAACACTTCAATTCACTGTGCGAAGTGAATGGAGTGTTGCATCGCTTTCTAAATGCTGTCCGTTCAGAGAAAATGACTTTTGTTTGAAAGTGCCTTAAGCAACTTTCAAGCATTCACAAGAAACTCGCATGCATTTCTCTGAAAGAGAAGCCTTCTCTTCAAACACTTCAATTCACTGTGCGAAGTGAATGGAGTGTTGCTTCACTTTTTAAATGCTGTACTTTCAGAAAAAATGACGTTCCATTGAAAGTGTCTTAAGCTACTTACAAGCATTAACCAGAAACTCACATGTGTTTCTCTGAAAGAGAAGCAATCTGTTCCAACACTTCAATTCACTGTTCGATATGAATGGAATGGTACTTCACTTTCTAAATGCTGTACTTTCATCGAAAATCACTTTCCTTTGAAAGTGCCTTAAGCTACTTTCAAGCATTCACAAAAAATTCACATGCGTTTCTCTAAAAGAGAAGCAGTCTGTTCCAACACTTCAATTCACTGTGCGAAGTGAATGGAGTGTTGCTTCGCTTTCTAAATGCTGTCCTTTCAGAGAAAATCACTTTTGTTTGAAAGAGCCTTGAGCTACCTACAAGCATTCAACAAAAACTCACATGCATATCTCTGAAAGAGAAGCAGTCTGTTCCAACACTTCAGTTCCCTGTGGGAAGGGACTGGAATGTTAATTTACTTTATGAATGCTGTACTTTCAGAGAAAATCACTTCCTTTGAAAGTGACTTAAGCTACTTTCAAGCATTAGGAAGAAACTCACATGCGTTTCTCTGAAAGAAAAGCAGTCTGTTCCAACACTTCAATTCACTGTGCGAAGTGAATGGAGTGTTGCTTCACTTTCTAAATGCTGTCCTTTCAGAGAAAATCACTTTCCTTTGAAAGTGCCTTAAGCTACTTACAAGCATTCAACAGAAACTCACATGCATTTCTCTGAAAGAGAAGCAGTCTGTTCGAACACTTCAATTCATTGCACGAAGGGAATGGAGTGTTGCTTCACTTTCTAAATGCTGTCCTTTCAGAGAAAATCACTTTCCTTTGAAAGTGCCTTAAGTTACTTACAAGCATTCAACAGAAACACACATGCATTTCTCTGAAAGAGTAGCAATCTGTTCCAAAACTACAATTCACTGTGCGAAGTGAATGGAGTGTTGCTTCACTTTCTAAATTCTGTCCTTTCAGAGACAATCACTTTCCTTTGTAAGTGCCTTAAACTACTTTCAAGCATTCACAGAAAACTCACATGCGTTTCTCTGAAAGAGAAGCAGTCTGTTCCAACACTTCAATTCACTGTGCGAAGTGAATGGAGTGTTGCTTCACTTTCTAAATTCTGTCCTTTCAGAGAAAATCACTTTCCTTTGAATGTGCCTTACGCTACTTGCAAGCATTCACAAGAAACACTAATGCGTTTCTATGAAAGAGAAGCAATCTATTCCAACACTTCAATTCACTGTGCAAAGTGAATAAAGTGTTGCCTCACTTTCGAAATGCTGTCCTGTCAGAGAAAATCACTTTTGTTTGAAAGTGCGTTAAGCAACTTTCAAGCATTCAACAGAAACTCACATGCATTTCTCTGAAAGACAAGCCTTCCCCTCCAACACTTCAATTCACTGTGCGAAGTGAATGGAGTGTTGCTTCACTTTCTAAATGCTGTCCTTTCAGAGAAAATCAATTTTGTTTGAAAGTGCCTTAAGCTACTTACAAGCTTTCAACAGAAACTCACATGCATTTCTCTGAAAGAGAAGCAGTCTGTTCCAACACTTCAATTCACTGTGCGAAGTGAATGGAGGGTTGCTTCACTTTCTAAATGCTGTCCTTTCCGAGAAAATCACTTTCCTTTGAAAGAGCCTTAAGCTACTTACAAGCATTCAACAAAAACTCACGTGCGTTTCTCTGAAAGAGAAGCTGTCTGTTCCAACAATTCAATTCACTGTGCGAAGTGAATGGAGTGCTGCCTCACTTTCGATATGCTGTCCTTTCAAAGAAAATCACTTTCCTTTGAAAGTGCCTTTAGCTACTTTCAAGCATTCACAAAAAACTCACATGCGTTTCTCTGAAAGAGAAGCCTTCTCTTCCAACACTTCAATTCACTGTGCGAAGTGAATGGAGTGTTGCTTCACTTTCTAAATGCTGTCCTTTCAGAGAAAATCACTTTCTTTGAAAGTGCCTTAAGCTACTTGCAAGCATTCACAAGAAACACTAATGCGTTTCTCTGAAAGAGAAGCAGTCTGTTCCAACACTTCAATTCACTGTGCGAGGTGAATGGAGTGTTGCTTCACTTTCTAAATGCTGTCGTTTCAGAGAAAATCACTTTTGTTTGAAAGTGCCTTAAGCAACTTTCAAGCATTCACAAGAAACTCACATGCATTTCTCTGAAAGAGAAGCCTTCTCTTCCAACACTTCAATTCACTGTTCGAAGTGAATGGAATGGTACTTCACTTTCTAAATGCTGTACTTTCAAAGAAAATCACTTTCCTTTGAAAGTGCCTTAAGCTACTTTCAAGCATTCACAATAAAGTCACATGAGTTTCTCTGAAATAGAAGCAGTGTGTTCCAACACTTCAATTCACTGTGCGAAGTGAATGGAGTGTTGCATCGCTTTCTAAATGCTGTCCTTTCCGAGAAAATCACTTTCCTTTGAAAGAGCCTTAAGCTACTTACAAGCATTCAACAAAAACTCACGTGCATTTCTCTGAAAGAGAAGCAGTCTGTTCCAACACTTCAATTCACTGTGCGAAGTGAATGGAGTGTTGCTTCACTTTCTAAATGCTGTCCTTTCAAAGAAAAACACTTTCCTTTGAAAATGCCTTACGCTACTTGCAAGCATTAACAAGAAACACTAATGCGTTTCCATGAAAGAGAAGCAATCTGTTCCAACACTTCAATTCACTGTGCAAAGTGAATGGAGTGTTGCCTCACTTTCGAAATGCTGTCCTTTCAGAGAAAATCAATTTTGTTTGAAAGTGCCTTAAGCTACTTACAAGCTTTCAACAGAAACTCACATGCATTTCTCTGAAACTGAAGCAGTCTGTTCCAACACTACAATTCACTGTGCGAAGTGAATGGAGTGTTGCTTCACTTTCTAAATGCTGTCCTTTCAGAGAAAATCACTTTCCTTTGAAAGTGCCTTAAGCTACTTGCAAGCATTCACAAGAAACACTAATGCGTTTCTATGAAAGAGAAGCAGTCTGTTCCTACACTTCAATTCATTGCACGAAGGGAATGGAGTGTTGCTTTACTTTCTAAATGCTGTCCTTTCAGAGAAAATCACTTTCCTTTGAAAGTGCCTTAAACTACTTGCAAGCATTCACAAGAAACACTAATGCGTTTCTCTGAAAGAGAAGCAGTCTGTTCCAACACTTCAATTCACTGTGCGAAGTGAAGGGAGTGTTGCTTCACTTTCTAAATGCTGTCCTTTCAGAGAAAATCCCTTTCCTTTGAATGTGCCTTAAGCTACTTACAAGCATTCAACAGAAACTCACATGCATGTCTCAGAAAGAGAAGCAGTGTGTTCCAACACTTCAATTCATTGCACGAAGGGAATGGAGTGTTGCTTTACTTTCTAAATGCTGTCCTTTCAGAGAAAATCACTTTCCTTTGAAAGTGCCTTTAGGTACTTACAAACATTCAACAGAAACTCACATGCATTTCTCTGAAAGAGAAGCCGTCTGTTCCAACACTTCAATTCACTGTGCAAAGGGAATGGAATGTTACTTCACTTTCTAAATGCTGTACTTTCAGAGAAAATCACTTTCCTTTGAAAGTGCCTTAAGGTACTTTCAAGCATTAGGAAGAAACTCACATGCGTTTCTCTGAAAGAGAAGCAGTCTGTTCCAACACTTTAATTCACTGTGCGAAGTGAAGGGAGTGTTGCTTCACTTTCTAAATGCTGTCCTTTCAGAGAAAATCACTTTTGTTTGAAAGTGCCTTAAGCAACTTTCAAGCATTCACAAGAAACTCACATGCATTTCTCTGAAAGAGAAGCCTTCTCTTCCAACACTTCAATTCACTGTGCGAAGAGAATGGAGTATTGCTTCACTTTCTAAATGCTGTCCGTTCAGAGAAAATGACTTTTGTTTGAAAGTGCCTTAAGCAACTTTCAAGCATTCACAAGAAACTCATATGCATTTCTCTGAAAGAGAAGCCTTCTCTTCCAACACTTCAATTCACTGTGCGAAGTGAATGGAGTGTTGCTTCACTTTTTAAATGCTGTACTTTCAGAGAAAATCACGTTCCATTGAAAGTGTCTTAAGCTACTTACAAGCATTAACCAGAAACTCACATGTGTTTCTCTGAAAGAGAAGCAATCTGTTCCAACACTTCAATTCACTGTTCGAAGTGAATGGAATGGTACTTCACTTTCTAAATGCTGTACTTTCAAAGAAAATCACTTTCCTTTGAAAGTGCCTTAAGCTACTTACAAGCATTCAACAGAAGCTCACATGCATTTCTCTGAAAGAGAAGCAGTCTGTTCCAACACTTCAATTCATTGTGCGAAGTGAATGGAGTGTTGCTTCACTTTCTAAATGCTGTCCTTTCAGAGAAAATCACTTTTGTTTGAAAGTGCCTTAAGCAACTTTCAAGCATTCACAAGAAACTCACATGCATTTCTCTGAAAGAGAAGCCTTCTATTCCAACACTTCAATTCACTGTGCGAAGTGAATGGAGTGTTGCTTCACTTTCTAAATGCTGTCCTTTCAGAGAAAATCACTTTCTTTGAAAGTGCCTTAAGCTACTTGCAAGCATTCACAAGAAACACTAATGCGTTTCTCTGAAAGAGAAGCTGTCTGTTCCAACACTTCAATTCACTGTGCGAAGTGAATGGAGTGTTGCCTCACTGTCGATATGCTGTCCTTTCAAAGAAAATCACTTTCCTTTGAAAGTGCCTTTAGCTACTTTCTAGCATTCACAGGAAACAGACATGCGTTTCTCTGAGAGAGAAGCAGTCTGTTCCAACACTTCAATTCACTGTGCGAAGTGAATGGAGTGTTGCTTCACTTTCTAAATGCTGTCCTTTCAGAGAAAATCACTTTCCTTTGAAAGTCCCTTAAGCAAATTTCAAGCATTCACAAGAAATTCACATGCATTTCTCTGAAAGAGAAGCCTTCTCTTCCAACACTTCAATTCACTGTGCGAAGTGAATGGAGTGTTGCTTCACTTACTAAATGCTGTCCTTTCCCAGAAAATCACGTACCTTTGAAATTGCCTTAAGCTACTTACAAGCATTCACCAGAAACTCACATGTGTTTCTCTGAAAGAGAAGCAATCTGTTCCAACACTTCAATTCACTGTGCAAAGTGAATGGAGTGTTGCCTCACTTTCGAAATGCTGTCCTTTCAAAGAAAATCACTTTCCTTTGAAAGTGCCTTTAGCTACTTTCAAGCATTCACAAAAAACTCACATGCGTTTCTCTGAAAGAGAAGCCTTCTCTTCCAACACTTCAATTCACTGTGTGAAGTGAATGGAGTGTTGCTTCACTTTCTAAATGCTGTCCTTTCAGAGAAAATCACTTTCTTTGAAAGTGCCTTAAGCTACTTGCAAGCATTCACAAGAAACTCACATGCATTTCTCTGAAAGAGAAGCCTTCTCTTCCAACACTTCAATTCACTGTGCGAAGTGAATGGAGTGTTGCTTCACTTTCTAAATGCTGTACTTTCAGAGAAAATCACGTTCCATTGAAAGTGTCTTAAGCTACTTACAAGCATTCAACAGAAACTCACATGTGTTTCTCTGAAAGAGAAGCAATCTGTTCCAACACTTCAATTCACTGTTCGAAGTGAATGGAATGGTACTTCACTTTCTAAATGCTGTACTTTCAAAGAAAATCACTTTCCTTTGAAAGTGCCTTAAGCTACTTTCAAGCATTCACAATAAAGTCACATGAGTTTCTCTGAAATAGAAGCAGTCTGTTCCAACACTTCAATTCACTGTGCGAAGTGAATGGAGTGTTGCATCGCTTTCTAAATGCTGTCCTTTCCGAGAAAATCACTTTCCTTTGAAAGAGCCTTAAGCGACTTACAAGCATTCAACAAAAACTCACGTGCATTTCTCTGAAAGAGAAGCATTCTGTTCCAACACTTCAATTCACTGTGCGAAGTGAATGGAGTGTTGCTTCACTTTCTAAATGCTGTCCTTTCAAAGAAAATCACTTTCCTTTGAAAGTGCCTTACGCTACTTGCAAGCATTAACAAGAAACACTAATGCGTTTCCATGAAAGAGAAGCAATCTGTTCCAACACTTCAATTCACTGTGCAAAGTGAATGGAGTGTTGCCTCACTTTCGAAATGCTGTCCTTTCAGAGAAAATCAATTTTGTTTGAAAGTGCCTTAAGCTACTTACAAGCTTTCAACAGAAACTCACATGCATTTCTCTGAAAGAGAAGCAGTCTGTTCCAACACTTCAATTCACTGTGCAAAGTGAAGGGAGTGTTGCTTCACTTTCTAAATGCTGTCCTTTCAGAGAAAATCCCTTTCCTTTGAATGTGCCTTAAGCTACTTACAAGCATTCAACAGAAACTCACATGCATGTCTCAGAAAGAGAAGCAGTGTGTTCCAACACTTCAATTCATTGCACGAAGGGAATGGAGTGTTGCTTTACTTTCTAAATGCTGTCCTTTCAGAGAAAATCACTTTCCTTTGAAAGTGCCTTTAGGTACTTACAAACATTCAACAGAAACTCACATGCATTTCTCTGAAAGAGAAGCAGTCTGTTCCAACACTTCAATTCACTGTGCAAAGGGAATGGAATGTTACTTCACTTTCTAAATGCTGTACTTTCAGAGAAAATCACTTTCCTTTGAAAGTGCCTTAAGGTACTTTCAAGCATTAGGAAGAAACTCACATGCGTTTCTCTGAAAGAGAAGCAGTCTGTTCCAACACTTTAATTCACTGTGCGAAGTGAATGGAGTGTTGCTTCACTTTCTAAATGCTGTCCTTTCAGAGAAAATCACGTTCCATTGAAAGTGTCTTAAGCTACTTACAAGCATTAACCAGAAACTCACATGTGTTTCTCTGAAAGAGAAGCAATCTGTTCCAACACTTCAATTCACTGTTCGAAGTGAATGGAATGGTACTTCACTTTCTAAATGCTGTACTTTCAAAGAAAATCACTTTCCTTTGAAAGTGCCTTAAGCTACTTACAAGCATTCAACAGAAGCTCACATGCATTTCTCTGAAAGAGAAGCAGTCTGTTCCAACACTTCAATTCACTGTGCGAAGTGAATGGAGTGTTGCTTCACTTTCTAAATGCTGTCCTTTCAGAGAAAATCACTTTTGTTTGAAAGTGCCTTAAGCAACTTTCAAGCATTCACAAGAAACTCACATGCATTTCTCTGAAAGAGAAGCCTTCTATTCCAACACTTCAATTCACTGTGCGAAGTGAATGGAGTGTTGCTTGACTTTCTAAATGCTGTCCTTTCAGAGAAAATCACTTTCTTTGAAAGTGCCTTAAGCTACTTGCAAGCATTCACAAGAAACACTAATGCGTTTCTCTGAAAGAGAAGCTGTCTGTTCCAACATTTCAATTCACTGTGCGAAGTGAATGGAGTGTTGCCTCACTTTCGATATGCTGTCCTTTCAAAGAAAATCACTTTCCTTTGAAAGTGCCTTTAGCTACTTTCTAGCATTCACAGGAAACAGACATGCGTTTCTCTGAGAGAGAAGCAGTCTGTTCCAACACTTCAATTCACTGTGCGAAGTGAATGGAGTGTTGCTTCACTTTCTAAATGCTGTCCTTTCAGAGAAAATCACTTTCCTTTGAAAGTCCCTTAAGCAAATTTCAAGCATTCACAAGAAATTCACATGCATTTCTCTGAAAGAGAAGCCTTCTCTTCCAACACTTCAATTCACTGTGCGAAGTGAATGGAGTGTTGCTTCACTTACTAAATGCTGTCCTTTCCCAGAAAATCACGTACCTTTGAAATTGCCTTAAGCTACTTACAAGCATTCACCAGAAACTCACATGTGTTTCTCTGAAAGAGAAGCAATCTGTTCCAACACTTCAATTCACTGTGCAAAGTGAATGGAGTGTTGCCTCACTTTCGAAATGCTGTCCTTTCAAAGAAAATCACTTTCCTTTGAAAGTGCCTTTAGCTACTTTCAAGCATTCACAAAAAACTCACATGCGTTTCTCTGAAAGAGAAGCCTTCTCTTCCAACACTTCAATTCACTGTGCGAAGTGAATGGAGTGTTGCTTCACTTTCTAAATGCTGTCCTTTCAGAGAAAATCACTTTCTTTGAAAGTGCCTTAAGCTACTTGCAAGCATTCACAAGAAACTCACATGCATTTCTCTGAAAGAGAAGCCTTCTCTTCCAACACTTCAATTCACTGTGCGAAGTGAATGGAGTGTTGCTTCACTTTCTAAATGCTGTACTTTCAGAGAAAATCACGTTCCATTGAAAGTGTCTTAAGCTACTTACAAGCATTCAACAGAAACTCACATGTGTTTCTCTGAAAGAGAAGCAATCTGTTCCAACACTTCAATTCACTGTTCGAAGTGAATGGAATGGTACTTCACTTTCTAAATGCTGTACTTTCAAAGAAAATCACTTTCCTTTGAAAGTGCCTTAAGCTACTTTCAAGCATTCACAATAAAGTCACATGAGTTTCTCTGAAATAGAAGCAGTCTGTTCCAACACTTCAATTCACTGTGCGAAGTGAATGGAGTGTTGCATCGCTTTCTAAATGCTGTCCTTTCCGAGAAAATCACTTTCCTTTGAAAGAGCCTTAAGCGACTTACAAGCATTCAACAAAAACTCACGTGCATTTCTCTGAAAGAGAAGCATTCTGTTCCAACACTTCAATTCACTGTGCGAAGTGAATGGAGTGTTGCTTCACTTTCTAAATGCTGTCCTTTCAAAGAAAATCACTTTCCTTTGAAAGTGCCTTACGCTACTTGCAAGCATTAACAAGAAACACTAATGCGTTTCCATGAAAGAGAAGCAATCTGTTCCAACACTTCAATTCACTGTGCAAAGTGAATGGAGTGTTGCCTCACTTTCGAAATGCTGTCCTTTCAGAGAAAATCAATTTTGTTTGAAAGTGCCTTAAGCTACTTACAAGCTTTCAACAGAAACTCACATGCATTTCTCTGAAAGAGAAGCAGTCTGTTCCAACACTTCAATTCACTGTGCAAAGTGAAGGGAGTGTTGCTTCACTTTCTAAATGCTGTCCTTTCAGAGAAAATCCCTTTCCTTTGAATGTGCCTTAAGCTACTTACAAGCATTCAACAGAAACTCACATGCATGTCTCAGAAAGAGAAGCAGTGTGTTCCAACACTTCAATTCATTGCACGAAGGGAATGGAGTGTTGCTTTACTTTCTAAATGCTGTCCTTTCAGAGAAAATCACTTTCCTTTGAAAGTGCCTTTAGGTACTTACAAACATTCAACAGAAACTCACATGCATTTCTCTGAAAGAGAAGCAGTCTGTTCCAACACTTCAATTCACTGTGCAAAGGGAATGGAATGTTACTTCACTTTCTAAATGCTGTACTTTCAGAGAAAATCACTTTCCTTTGAAAGTGCCTTAAGGTACTTTCAAGCATTAGGAAGAAACTCACATGCGTTTCTCTGAAAGAGAAGCAGTCTGTTCCAACACTTTAAATCACTGTGCGAAGTGAATGGAGTGTTGCTTCACTTTCTAAATGCTGTCCTTTCAGAGAAAATCACGTTCCATTGAAAGTGTCTTAAGCTACTTACAAGCATTAACCAGAAACTCACATGTGTTTCTCTGAAAGAGAAGCAATCTGTTCCAACACTTCAATTCACTGTTCGAAGTGAATGGAATGGTACTTCACTTTCTAAATGCTGTACTTTCAAAGAAAATCACTTTCCTTTGAAAGTGCCTTAAGCTACTTACAAGCATTCAACAGAAGCTCACATGCATTTCTCTGAAAGAGAAGCAGTCTGTTCCAACACTTCAATTCACTGTGCGAAGTGAATGGAGTGTTGCTTCACTTTCTAAATGCTGTCCTTTCAGAGAAAATCACTTTTGTTTGAAAGTGCCTTAAGCAACTTTCAAGCATTCACAAGAAACTCACATGCATTTCTCTGAAAGAGAAGCCTTCTATTCCAACACTTCAATTCACTGTGCGAAGTGAATGGAGTGTTGCTTGACTTTCTAAATGCTGTCCTTTCAGAGAAAATCACTTTCTTTGAAAGTGCCTTAAGCTACTTGCAAGCATTCACAAGAAACACTAATGCGTTTCTCTGAAAGAGAAGCTGTCTGTTCCAACATTTCAGTTCACTGTGCGAAGTGAATGGAGTGTTGCCTCACTTTCGATATGCTGTCCTTTCAAAGAAAATCACTTTCCTTTGAAAGTGCCTTTAGCTACTTTCTAGCATTCACAGGAAACAGACATGCGTTTCTCTGAGAGAGAAGCAGTCTGTTCCAACACTTCAATTCACTGTGCGAAGTGAATGGAGTGTTGCTTCACTTTCTAAATGCTGTCCTTTCAGAGAAAATCACTTTCCTTTGAAAGTCCCTTAAGCAAATTTCAAGCATTCACAAGAAATTCACATGCATTTCTCTGAAAGAGAAGCCTTCTCTTCCAACACTTCAATTCACTGTGCGAAGTGAATGGAGTGTTGCTTCACTTACTAAATGCTGTCCTTTCCCAGAAAATCACGTACCTTTGAAATTGCCTTAAGCTACTTACAAGCATTCACCAGAAACTCACATGTGTTTCTCTGAAAGAGAAGCAATCTGTTCCAACACTTCAATTCACTGTGCAAAGTGAATGGAGTGTTGCCTCACTTTCGAAATGCTGTCCTTTCAAAGAAAATCACTTTCCTTTGAAAGTGCCTTTAGCTACTTTCAAGCATTCACAAAAAACTCACATGCGTTTCTCTGAAAGAGAAGCCTTCTCTTCCAACACTTCAATTCACTGTGCGAAGTGAATGGAGTGTTGCTTCACTTTCTAAATGCTGTCCTTTCAGAGAAAATCACTTTCTTTGAAAGTGCCTTAAGCTACTTGCAAGCATTCACAAGAAACTCACATGCATTTCTCTGAAAGAGAAGCCTTCTCTTCCAACATTTCAATTCACTGTGCGAAGTGAATGGAGTGTTGCTTCACTTTCTAAATGCTGTACTTTCAGAGAAAATCACGTTCCATTGAAAGTGTCTTAAGCTACTTACAAGCATTCAACAGAAACTCACATGTGTTTCTCTGAAAGAGAAGCAATCTGTTCCAACACTTCAATTCACTGTTCGAAGTGAATGGAATGGTACTTCACTTTCTAAATGCTGTACTTTCAAAGAAAATCACTTTCCTTTGAAAGTGCCTTAAGCTACTTTCAAGCATTCACAATAAAGTCACATGAGTTTCTCTGAAATAGAAGCAGTGTGTTCCAACACTTCAATTCACTGTGCGAAGTGAATGGAGTGTTGCATCGCTTTCTAAATGCTGTCCTTTCCGAGAAAATCACTTTCCTTTGAAAGAGCCTTAAGCTACTTACAAGCATTCAACAAAAACTCACGTGCATTTCTCTGAAAGTGAAGCATTCTGTTCCAACACTTCAATTCACTGTGCGAAGTGAATGGAGTGTTGCTTCACTTTCTAAATGCTGTCCTTTCAAAGAAAATCACTTTCCTTTGAAAGTGCCTTACGCTACTTGCAAGCATTAACAAGAAACACTAATGCGTTTCCATGAAAGAGAAGCAATCTGTTCCAACACTTCAATTCACTGTGCAAAGTGAATGGAGTGTTGCCTCACTTTCGAAATGCTGTCCTTTCAGAGAAAATCAATTTTGTTTGAAAGTGCCTTAAGCTACTTACAAGCTTTCAACAGAAACTCACATGCATTTCTCTGAAAGAGAAGCAGTCTGTTCCAACACTACAATTCACTGTGCGAAGTGAATGGAGTGTTGCTTCACTTTCTAATTGCTGTCCTTTCAGAGAAAATCACTTTCCTTTGAAAGTGCCTTAAGCTACTTGCAAGCATTCACAAGAAACACTAATGCGTTTCTATGAAAGAGAAGCAGTCTGTTCCTACACTTCAATTCATTGCACGAAGGGAATGGAGTGTTGCTTTACTTTCTAAATGCTGTCCTTTCAGAGAAAATCACTTTCCTTTGAAAGTGCCTTAAACTACTTGCAAGCATTCACAAGAAACACTAATGCGTTTCTCTGAAAGAGAAGCAGTCTGTTCCAACACTTCAATTCACTGTGCGAAGTGAAGGGAGTGTTGCTTCACTTTCTAAATGCTGTCCTTTCAGAGAAAATCCCTTTCCTTTGAATGTGCCTTAAGCTACTTACAAGCATTCAACAGAAACTCACATGCATGTCTCAGAAAGAGAAGCAGTGTGTTCCAACACTTCAATTCATTGCACGGAGGGAATGGAGTGTTGCTTTACTTTCTAAATGCTGTCCTTTCAGAGAAAATCACTTTCCTTTGAAAGTGCCTTTAGGTACTTACAAACATTCAACAGAAACTCACATGCATTTCTCTGAAAGAAAAGCAGTCTGTTCCAACACTTCAATTCACTGTGCAAAGGGAATGGAATGTTACTTCACTTTCTAAATGCTGTACTTTCAGAGAAAATCACTTTCCTTTGAAAGTGCCTTAAGGTACTTTCAAGCATTAGGAAGAAACTCACATGCGTTTCTCTGAAAGAGAAGCAGTCTGTTCCAACACTTTAATTCACTGTGCGAAGTGAATGGAGTGTTGCTTCACTTTCTAAATGCTGTCCTTTCAGAGAAAATCACTTTTGTTTGAAAGTGCCTTAAGCAACTTTCAAGCATTCACAAGAAACTCACATGTATTTCTCTGAAAGAGAAGCCTTCTCTTCCAACACTTCAATTCACTGTGCGAAGTGAATGGAGTGTTGCTTCACTTTCTAAATGCTGTCCGTTCAGAGAAAATGACTTTTGTTTGAAAGTGCCTTAAGCAACTTTCAAGCATTCACAAGAAACTCGCATGCATTTCTCTGAAAGAGAAGCCTTCTCTTCAAACACTTCAATTCACTGTGCGAAGTGAATGGAGTGTTGCTTCACTTTTTAAATGCTGTACTTTCAGAAAAAATCACGTTCCATTGAAAGTGTCTTAAGCTACTTACAAGCATTAACCAGAAACTCACATGTGTTTCTCTGAAAGAGAAGCAATCTGTTCCAACACTTCAATTCACTGTTCGATATGAATGGAATGGTACTTCACTTTCTAAATGCTGTACTTTCATCGAAAATCACTTTCCTTTGAAAGTGCCTTAAGCTACTTTCAAGCATTCACAAAAAATTCACATGCGTTTCTCTAAAAGAGAAGCAGTCTGTTCCAACACTTCAATTCACTGTGCGAAGTGAATGGAGTGTTGCTTCGCTTTCTAAATGCTGTCCTTTCAGAGAAAATCACTTTTGTTTGAAAGAGCCTTGAGCTACCTACAAGCATTCAACAAAAACTCACATGCATATCTCTGAAAGAGAAGCAGTCTGTTCCAACACTTCAGTTCCCTGTGGGAAGGGACTGGAATGTTAATTTACTTTATGAATGCTGTACTTTCAGAGAAAATCACTTCCTTTGAAAGTGACTTAAGCTACTTTCAAGCATTAGGAAGAAACTCACATGCGTTTCTCTGAAAGAAAAGCAGTCTGTTCCAACACTTCAATTCACTGTGCGAAGTGAATGGAGTGTTGCTTCACTTTCTAAATGCTGTCCTTTCAGAGAAAATCACTTTCCTTTGAAAGTGCCTTAAGCTACTTACAAGCATTCAACAGAAACTCACATGCATTTCTCTGAAAGAGAAGCAGTCTGTTCCAACACTTCAATTCATTGCACGAAGGGAATGCAGTGTTGTTTCACTTTCTAAATGCTGTCCTTTCAGAGAAAATCACTTTCCTTTGAAAGTGCCTTAAGTTACTTACAAGCATTCAACAGAAACACACATGCATTTCTCTGAAAGAGTAGCAATCTGTTCCAAAACTACAATTCACTGTGCGAAGTGAATGGAGTGTTGCTTCACTTTCTAAATTCTGTCCTTTCAGAGACAATCACTTTCCTTTGTAAGTGCCTTAAACTACTTTCAAGCATTCACAGAAAACTCACATGCGTTTCTCTGAAAGAGAAGCAGTCTGTTCCAACACTTCAATTCACTGTGCGAAGTGAATGGAGTGTTGCTTCACTTTCTAAATTCTGTCCTTTCAGAGAAAATCACTTTCCTTTGAATGTGCCTTACGCTACTTGCAAGCATTCACAAGAAACACTAATGCGTTTCTATGAAAGAGAAGCAATCTATTCCAACATTTCAATTCACTGTGCAAAGTGAATAAAGTGTTGCCTCACTTTCGAAATGCTGTCCTGTCAGAGAAAATCACTTTTGTTTGAAAGTGCGTTAAGCAACTTTCAAGCATTCAACAGAAACTCACATGCATTTCTCTGAAAGACAAGCCTTCCCCTCCAACACTTCAATTCACTGTGCGAAGTGAATGGAGTGTTGCTTCACTTTCTAAATGCTGTCCTTTCAGAGAAAATCAATTTTGTTTGAAAGTGCCTTAAGCTACTTACAAGCTTTCAACAGAAACTCACATGCATTTCTCTGAAAGAGAAGCAGTCTGTTCCAACACTTCAATTCACTGTGCGAAGTGAATGGAGTGTTGCTTCACTTTCTAAATGCTGTCCTTTCCGAGAAAATCACTTTCCTTTGAAAGAGCCTTAAGCTACTTACAAGCATTCAACAAAAACTCACGTGCATTTCTCTGAAAGAGAAGCAATCTGTTCCAACACTTCAATTCACTGTGCGAAGTGAATGGAGTGTTGCTTCACTTTCTAAAAGCTGTCCTTTCAAAGAAAATCACTTTCCATTGAAAGTGTCTTAAGCTACTTACAAGCATTAACCAGAAACTCACATGTGTTTCTCTGAAAGAGAAGCAATCTGTTCCAACACTTCAATTCACTGTTCGAAGTGAATGGAATGGTACTTCACTTTCTAAATGCTGTACTTTCAAAGAAAATCACTTTCCTTTGAAAGTGCCTTAACCTACTTTCAAGCATTCACAAAAAGTCACATGCGTTTTTCTGAAAGAGAAGCAGTCTGTTCCAACACTTCAGTTCACTGTGCGAAGTGAATGGAGTGTTGCTTCACTTTCTAAATGCTGTCCTTTCAGAGAAAATCACTTTTGTTTGAAAGAGCCTTGAGCTACTTACAAGCATTCAACAAAAACTCACATGCATATCTCTGAAAGAGAAGCAGTCTGTTCCAACACTTCAGTTCTCTGTGCGAAGTGAATGGAGTGTTGCTTTACTTTCTAAATGATGTCCTTTCAGAGAAAATCACTTTCCTTTGAAAGAGCCTTGAGCTACTTACAAGCATTCAACAGAAACTCACATGCATTTCTCTGAAAGAGAAGCAGTCTGTTCCAACACTTCAATTCACTGTGGGAAGGGACTGGAATGTTAATTTACTTTATAAATGCTGTACTTTCAGAGAAAATCACTTTCTTTGAAAGTGCCTTAAGCTACTTTCAAGCATTAGGAAGAAACTCACATGCGTTTCTCTGAAAGAAAAGCAGTCTGTTCCAACACTTCAATTCACTGTGCGAAGTAAATGGAGTGTTGCTTCACTTTCTAAATGCTGTCGTTTCAGAGAAAATCACTTTTGTTTGAAAGTGCCTTAATCAACTTTCAAGCATTCACAAGAAACTCACATGCATTTCTCTGAAAGAGAAGCCTTCTCTTCCAAAACTTCAATTCACTGTGCGAAGTGAATGGAGTGTTGCTTCACTTTCTAAATGCTGTACTTTCAGAGAAAATCACGTTCCATTGAAAGTGTCTTAAGCTACTTACAAGCATTCAACAGAAACTCACATGTGTTTCTCTGAAAGAGAAGCAATCTGTTCCAACACTTCAATTCACTGTTCGAAGTGAATGGAATGGTACTTAACTTTCTAAATGCTGTACTTTCAAAGAAAATCACTTTCCTTTGAAAGTGCCTTAAGCTACTTTCAAGCATTCACAAAAAAGTCACATGAGTTTCTCTGAAAGAGAAGCAGTCTGTTCCAACACTTCAATTCACTGTGCGAAGTGAATGGAGTGTTGCTTCACTTTCTAAATGCTGTCCTTTCAGAGAAAATCACTTTCCTTTGAAAGAGCCTTAAGCTACTTACAAGCATTCAACAAAAACTCACGTGCATTTCTCTGAAAGAGAAGCAATCTGTTCCAACACTTCAATTCACTGTGCGAAGTGAATGGAGTGTTGCTTCACTTTCTAAAAGCTGTCCTTTCAAAGAAAATCACTTTCCATTGAAAGTGTCTTAAGCTACTTACAAGCATTAACCAGAAACTCACATGTGTTTCTCTGAAAGAGAAGCAATCTGTTCCAACACTTCAATTCACTGTTCGAGGTGAATGGAATGGTACTTCACTTTCTAAATGCTGTACTTTCAAAGAAAATCACTTTCCTTTGAAAGTGCCTTAACCTACTTTCAAGCATTCACAAAAAGTCACATGCGTTTTTCTGAAAGAGAAGCAGTCTGTTCCAACACTTCAATTCACTGTCCGAAGTGAATGGAGTGTTGCTTCACTTTCTAAATGCTGTCCTTTCAGAGAAAATCACTTTTGTTTGAAAGAGCCTTGAGCTACTTACAAGCATTCAACAAAAACTCACATGCATATCTCTGAAAGAGAAGCAGTCTGTTCCAATACTTCAGTTCTCTGTGCGAAGTGAATGGAGTGTTGCTTTACTTTCTAAATGATGTCCTTTCAGAGAAAATCACTTTCCTTTGAAAGAGCCTTGAGCTACTTACAAGCATTCAACAGAAACTCACATGCATTTCTCTGAAAGAGAAGCAGTCTGTTCCAACACTTCAATTCACTGTGGGAAGGGACTGGAATGTTAATTTACTTTATAAATGCTGTACTTTCAGAGAAAATCACTTTCTTTGAAAGTGCCTTAAGCTACTTTCAAGCATTAGGAAGAAACTCACATGCGTTTCTCTGAAAGAAAAGCAGTCTGTTCCAACACTTCAATTCACTGTGCGAAGTAAATGGAGTGTTGCTTCACTTTCTAAATGCTGTCGTTTCAGAGAAAATCACTTTTGTTTGAAAGTGCCTTAATCAACTTTCAAGCATTCACAAGAAACTCACATGCATTTCTCTGAAAGAGAAGCCTTCTCTTCCAAAACTTCAATTCACTGTGCGAAGTGAATGGAGTGTTGCTTCACTTTCTAAATGCTGTACTTTCAGAGAAAATCACGTTCCATTGAAAGTGTCTTAAGCTACTTACAAGCATTCAACAGAAACTCACATGTGTTTCTCTGAAAGAGAAGCAATCTGTTCCAACACTTCAATTCACTGTTCGAAGTGAATGGAATGGTACTTAACTTTCTAAATGCTGTACTTTCAAAGAAAATCACTTTCCTTTGAAAGTGCCTTAAGCTACTTTCAAGCATTCACAAAAAAGTCACATGAGTTTCTCTGAAAGAGAAGCAGTCTGTTCCAACACTTCAATTCACTGTGCGAAGTGAATGGAGTGTTGCTTCACTTTCTAAATGCTGTCCTTTCAGAGAAAATCACTTTCCTTTGAAAGTGCCTTAAGTTACTTACAAGCATTCAACAGAAACTCACATGCATTTCTCTGAAAGAGTAGCAATCTGTACCAACACTTCAATTCACTGTGCGAAGTGAATGGAGTGTTGCTTCACTTTCTAAATTCTGTCCTTTCAGAGACAATCACTTTCCTTTGTAAGTGCCTTAAACTACTTTCAAGCATTCACAGAAAACTCACATGCGATTCTCTGAAAGAGAAGCAGTCTGTTCCAACACTTCAATTCACTGTGCGAAGTGAATGGAGTGTTGCTTCACTTTCTAAATTCTGTCCTTTCAGAGAAAATCACTTTCCTTTGAACGTGCCTTACGCTACTTGCAAGCATTCACAAGAAACACTAATGCGTTTCTATGAAAGAGAAGCAATCTATTCCAACACTTCAATTCACTGTGCAAAGTGAATAAAGTGTTGCCTCACTTTCGAAATGCTGTCCTTTCAGAGAAAATCACTTTTGTTTGAAAGTGCCTTAAGCAACTTTCAAGCATTCAACAGAAACTCACATGCATTTCTCTGAAAGACAAGCCTTCCCCTCCAACATTTCAATTCACTGTGCGAAGTGAATGGAGTGTTGCTTCACTTTCTAAATGCTGTCCTTTCAGAGAAAATCAATTTTGTATGAAAGTGCCTTAAGCTACTTACAAGCTTTCAACAGAAACTCACATGCATTTCTCTGAAAGAGAAGCAGTCTGTTCCAACACTTCAATTCACTGTGCGAAGTGAATGGAGTGTTGCCTCACTTTCGAAATGCTGTCTTTTCAGAGAAAATCAATTTTGTTTGAAAGTGCCTTAAGCTACTTACAAGCTTTCTACAGAAACTCACATGCATTTCTCTGAAAGAGAAGCAGTCTGTTCAAACACTTCAATTCACTGTGCGAAGTGAATGGAGTGTTGCTTCACTTTCTAAGTGCTGTCCTTTCAGAGAAAATCACTTCCCTTTGAAAGTGCCTTAAGCTACTTGCAAGTATTCACAAGAAACACTAATGCGTTTCTATGAAAGAGAAGCAGTCTGTTCCTACACTTCAATTCATTGCACGAAGGGAATGGAGTGTTGCTTTACTTTCTAAATGCTGTCCTTTCAGAGAAAATCACTTTCCTTTGAAAGTGCCTTAAACTACTTGCAAGCATTCACAAGAAACACTAATGCGTTTCTCTGAAAGAGAAGCAGTCTGTTCCAACACTTCAATTCACTGTGCGATGTGAAGGGAGTGTTGCTTCACTTTCTAAATGATGTCCTTTCAGAGAAAATCCCTTTCCTTTGAATGTGCCTTAAGCTACTTACAAGCATTCAACAGAAACTCACATGCATGTCTCTGAAAGTGAAGCAGTGTGTTCCAACACTTCAATTCATTGCACGAAGGGAATGGAGTGTTGCTTTACTTTCTAAATGCTGTCCTTTCAGAGAAAATCACTTTCCTTTGAAAGTGCCTTTAGGTACTTACAAGCATTCAACAGAAACTCACATGCATTTCTCTGAAAGAGAAGCAGTCTGTTCCAACACTTCAATTCACTGTGCAAAGAGAATGGAATGTTACTTCACTTTCTAAATGCTGTACTTTCAGAGAAAATCACTTTCCTTTGAAAGTGCCTTAAGCTACTTTCAAGCATTAGGAAGAAACTCACATGCATTTCTCTGAAAGAGAAGCAGTCTGTTCCAACACTTTAATTCACTGTGCGAAGTGAATGGAGTGTTGCTTCACTTTCTAAATGCTGTCCTTTCAGAGAAAATCGCTTTTGTTTGAAAGTGCCTTAAGAAACTTTCAAGCATTCACAAGAAACTCACATGCATTTCTCTGAAAGAGAAGCCTTCTCTTCCAACACTTCAATTCACTGTGCGAAGTGAATGGAGTGTTGCTTCACTTTCTAAATGCTGTCCGTTCAGAGAAAATCACTTTTGTTTGAAAGTGCCTTAAGCAACATTCAACCATTCACAAGAAACTCACATGCATTTCTCTGAAAGAGAAGCCTTCTCTTCCAACACTTCAATTCACTGTGCAAGTGAATGGAGTGTTGCTTCACTTTCTAAATGCTGTCCTTTCAGAGAAAATCACTTTCCTTTGAAAGTGCCTAAAGCTACTTGCAAGCATTCACAAGAAACACTAATGCGTTTCTATGAAAGAGAAGCAGTCTGTTCCAACACTTCAATTCATTGCACGAAGGAAATGGAGTGTTGCTTTACTTTCTAAATGCTGTCCTTTCAGAGAAAATAACTTTCCTTTGAAGGAGCCTTGAGCTACTTACTAGCGTTCAACAGAAACTCACATGTATTTCTCTGAAAAAGAAGCAGTCTTTCGAACACTTCAATTCACTGTGCAAAGGGAATGGAATGTTACTTCACTTTCTAAATGCTGTACTTTCAGAGAAAATCACTTTCCTTTGGAAGTGCCTTAAGCTACTTTCAAGCATTAGGAAGAAACTCACATGCGTTTCTCTGAAAGAGAAGCAGTCTGTTCCAACACTTCAGTTCAGTGTGCGAAGGGAATGGAATGTTTCTTCACTTTCTAAATGCTGTCCTTTCAGAGAAAATCACTTTCCTTTGAAAGTGCCTTAAGCTACTTACAAGCATTAGGAAGAAACTCACATGCGTTTCTCTGAAAGAGAAGACTTCCCTTCCAACACTTCAATTCACTGTGCGAAGTAAATGGAGTGTCGCTTCACTTTCTAAATGCTGTCGTTTCAGAGAAAATCACTTTTGTTTGAAAGTGCCTTAAGCAACTTTTAAGCATTCACAAGAAACTCACATGCATTTCTCTGAAAGAGAAGCCTTCCCTTCCAACACTTCAATTCACTGTGCGAAGTGAATGGAGTGTTGCTTCACTTTCTAAATGCTGTACTTTCAGAGAAAATCACGTTCCATTGAAAGTGTCTTAAGCTACTTACAAGCATTCAACAGAAACTCACATGTGTTTCTCTGAAAGAGATGCAATCTGTTCCAATACTTCAATTCACTGTTTGAAGTGAATGGAATGGTACTACAGTTTCTAAATGCTGTACTTTCAAAGAAAATCACTTTCCTTTGAAAGTGCCTTAAGCTACTTTCAAGCATTCACAAAAAAGTCACATGAGTTTCTCTGAAAGAGAAGCAGTCTGTTCCAACACTTCAATTCACTGTGCAAAGTGAATGGAGTGTTGCATCACTTTCTAAATGCTGTCCTTTCCGAGAAAATCACTTTCCTTTGAAAGAGCCTTAAGCTACTTACAAGCATTCAACAAAAACTCACATGCATTTCTCTGAAAGAGAAGCAGTCTGGTCCAACACTTCAATTCACTGTGCGAAGTGAATGGAGTGTTGCTTCACTTTCTAAATGCTGTCCTTTCAAAGAAAATCACTTTCTTTGAAAGTGCCTTACGCTAATTGTAAGCATTAACAAGAAACACTAATGCGTTTCCATGAAAGAGAAGCAATCTGTTCCAACACTTCAATTCATTGTGCAAAGTGAATGGAGTGTTGCCTCACTTTCGAAATGCTGTCCTTTCAGAAAAAATCACTTTTGTTTGAAAGTGCCTTAAGCTACTTACAAGCTTTCAACAGAAACTCACATGCATTTCTCTGAAAGAGAAGCAGTCTGTTCCAACACTTCAATTCACTGTGCGAAGTGAATGGAGTGTTGCCTCACTTTCGAAATGCTGTCCTTTCAGAGAAAATCACTTTCCTTTGAAAGTGCCTTAAGCTACTTGCAAGCATTCACAAGAAACACTAATGCGTTTCAATGAAAGAGAAGCAGTCTGTTCCTACACTTCAATTCATTGCACGAAGGGAATGGAGTGTTGCTTTACTTTCTAAATGCTGTCCTTTCAGAGAAAATTACTTTCCTTTGAAAGTGCCTTAAACTACTTGCAAGCATTCACAAGAAACACTAATGCGTTTCTCTGAAAGAGAAGCAGTCTGTTCCAACACTTCAATTCACTGTGCGAAGTGAAGGGAGTGTTGCTTCACTTTCTAAATGCTGTCCTTTCAGAGAAAATCCCTTTCCTTTGAATGTGCCTTAAGCTACTTACAAGCATTCAACAGAAACTCACATGCATGTCTCTGAAAGTGAAGCAGTGTGTTCCAACACTTCAATTCATTGCACGAAGGGAATGGAGTGTTGCTTTACTTTCTAAATGCTGTCCTTTCAGAGAAAATCACTTTCCTTTGAAAGTGCCTTTAGGTACTTACAAGCATTCAACAGAAACTCACATGCATTTCTCTGAAAGAGAAGCAGTCTGTTCCAACACTTCAATTCACTGTGCAAAGAGAATGGAATGTTACTTCACTTTCTAAATGCTGTACTATCAGAGAAAATCACTTTCCTTTGAAAGGGCCTTAAGCTTCTTTCAAGCATTAGGAAGAAACTCACATGCGTTTCTCTGAAAGAGAAGCAGTCTGTTCCAACACTTTAATTCACTGTGCGAAGTGAAAGGAGTGTTGCTTCACTTTCTAAATGCTGTCTTTTCAGAGAAAATCACTTTTGTTTGAAAGTGCCTTAAGCAACTTTCAAGCATTCACAAGAAACTCACATGCATTTCTCTGAAAGAGAAGCCTTCTCTTCCAACACTTCAATTCACTGTGCGAAGTGAATGGAGTGTTGCTTCACTTTCGAAATGCTGTCCGTTCAGAGAAAATCACTTTTGTTTGAAAGTGCCTTAAGCAACATTCAAGCATTCACAAGAAACTCACATGCATTTCTCTGAAAGAGAAGCCTTCTCTTCCAACACTTCAATTCACTGTGCGAAGTGAATGGAGTGTTGCTTCACTTTCTAAATGCTGTACTTTCAGAGAAAATCACGTTCCATTGAAAGTGTCTTAAGCTACTTACAAGCATTCAACAGAAACTCACATGTGTTTCTCTGAAAGAGAAGCAATCTGTTCCAATACTTCAATTCACTGTTCGAAGTGAATGGAATGGTACTTCCCTTTCTAAATGCTGTACTTTCAAAGAAAATCACTTTCCTTTGAAAGTGCCTTAAGCTACTTTCAAGCATTCACAAAAAAGTCACATGAGTTTCTCTGAAAGAGAAGCAGTCTGTTCCAACACTTCAATTCACTGTGCGAAGTGAATGGAGTGTTGCATAGCTTTCTAAATGCTGTCCTTTCCGAGAAAATCGCTTTCTTTTGAAAGAGCCTTAAGCTACTTACAAGCATTCAACAAAAACTCACATGCATTTCTCTGAAAGAGAAGCAGTCTGGTCCAACACTTCAATTCACTGTGCGAAGTGAATGGAGTGTTGCTTCACTTTCTAAATGCTGTCCTTTCAAAGAAAATCACTTTCCTTTGAAAGTGCCTTACGCTACTTGCAAGCATTAACAAGAAACACTAATGCGTTTCCATGAAAGAGAAGCAATCTGTTCCAACACTTCAATTCACTGTGCAAAGTGAATGGAGTGTTGCCTCACTTTCGAAATGCTGTCCTTTCAGAGAAAATCACTTTTGTTTGAAAGTGCCTTAAGCTACTTACATGCTTTCAACAGAAACTCACATGCATTTCTCTGAAAGAGAAGCAGTCTGTTCCAACACTTCAATTCACTGTGCGAAGTGAATGGAGTGTTGCTTCACTTTCTAAATGCTGTCCTTTCAGAGAAAATCACTTTCCTTTGAAAGTGCCTTAAGCTACTTGCAAGCATTCACAAGAAACACTAATGCGTTTCTATGAAAGAGAAGCAGTCTGTTCCTACACTTCAATTCATTGCACGAAGGGAATGGAGTGTTGCTTTACTTTCTAAATGCTGTCCTTTCAGAGAAAATCACTTTCCTTTGAAAGTGCCTTAAACTGCTTGCAAGCATTCACAAGAAACACTAATGCGTTTCTCTGAAAGAGAAGCAGTCTGTTCCAACACTTCATTTCACTGTGCGAAGTGAAGGGAGTGTTGCTTCACTTTCTAAATGCTGTCCTTTCAGAGAAAAACCCTTTCCTTTGAATGTGCCTTAAGCTACTTACAAGCATTCAACAGAAACTCACATGCATGTCTCTGAAAGTGAAGCAGTGTGTTCCAACACTTCAATTCATTGCACGAAGGGAATGGAGTGTTGCTTTACTTTCTAAATGCTGTCCTTTCAGAGAAAATCACTTTCCTTTGAAAGTGCCTTTAGGTACTTACAAGCATTCAACAGAAACTCACATGCATTTCTCTGAAAGAGAAGCAGTCTGTTCCAACACTTCAATTCACTGTGCAAAGATAATGGAATGTTACTTCACTTTCTAAATGCTGTACTTTCAGAGAAAATCACTTTCCTTTGAAAGTGCCTTAAGCTACTTTCAAGCATTAGGAAGAAACTCACATGCGTTTCTCTGAAAGAGAAGCAGTCTGTTCCAACACTTTAATTCACTGTGCGAAGTGAATGGAGTGTTGCTTCACTTTCTAAATGCTGTCCTTTCCGAGAAAATCACTTTTGTTTGAAAGTGCCTTAAGCAACTTTCAAGCATTCACAAGATACTCACATGCATTTCTCTGAAAGAGAAGCCTTCTCTTCCAACACTTCAATTCACTGTGCGAAGTGAATGGAGTGTTGCTTCAATTTCTAAATGCTGTACTTTCAGAGAAAATCACGTTCCATTGAAAGTGTCTTAAGCTACTTACAAGCATTCAACAGAAACTCACATGTGTTTCTCTGAAAGAGAAGCAATCTGTTCCAATACTTCAATTCACTGTTCGAAGTGAATGGAATGGTACTTCACTTTCTAAATGCTGTACTTTCAAAGAAAATCACTTTCCTTTGAAAGTGCCTTAAGCTACTTTCAAGCATTCACAAAAAAGTCACATGAGTTTCTCTGAAAGAGAAGCAGTCTGTTCCAACACTTCAATTCACTGTGCGAAGTGAATGGAGTGTTGCATCGCTTTCTAAATGCTGTCCTTTCCGAGAAAATCACTTTCCTTTGAAAGAGCCTTAAGCTACTTACAAGCATTCAACAAAAACTCACATGCATTGCTCTGAAAGAGAAGCAGTCTGGTCCAACACTTCAATTCACTGTGCGAAGTGAATGGAGTGTTGTTTCACTTTCTAAATGCTGTCCTTTCAAAGAAAATCACTTTCCTTTGAAAGTGCCTTACGCTACTTGCAAGCATTCACAAGAAACACTAATGCGTTTCTATGAAAGAGAAGCAATCTATTCCAACACTTCAATTCACTGTGCAAAGTGAATGGAGTGTTGCCTCACTTTCGAAATGCTGTCCTTTCAGAGAAAATCACTTTCCTTTGAAAGTGCCTTAAGCAGCTTTCAAGCATTCAACAGAAACTCACATGCATTTCTCTGAAAGAGAAGCCTTCCCTTCCAACACTTCAATTCACTGTGCAAGTGAATGGAGTGTTGCTTCACTTTCTAAATGCTGTCCTTTCAGAGAAAATCACTTTCCTTTGAAAGTGCCTAAAGCTACTTGCAAGCATTCACAAGAAACACTCATGCGTTTCTATGAAAGAGAAGCAGTCTGTTCCAACACTTCAATTCATTGCACGAAGGAAATGGAGTGTTGCTTTACTTTCTAAATGCTGTCCTTTCAGAGAAAATCACTTTCCTTTGAAAGGGCCTTGAGCTACTTACAAGGGTTCAACAGAAACTCACATGTATTTCTCTGAAAAAGAAGCAGTCTTTCCAACACTTCAATTCACTGTGCAAAGGGAATGGAATATTACTTCACTTTCTAAATGCTGTACTTTCAGAGAAAATCACTTTCCTTTGAAAGTGCCTTAAGCTACTTGCAAGCATTCACAATAAACACTAATGCGTTTCTCTGAAAGAGAAGCAGTCGGTTCCAACACTTCAGTTCACTGTGCGAAGTGAATGGAGTGTTGCTTCACTTTTTAAATGCTGTCCTTTCAGAGAAAATCACTTTCCTTTGAAATAGCCTTAAGCTACTTACAAGCATTCAACAGAAACTCACATGCATTTCTCTGAAAGATAAGCAGTCTGTTCCAACACTTCAATTCATTGCACGAAGGGAATGCAGTGTTGCTTCACATTCTAAATGCTGTCCTTTCAGAGAAAATCACTTTCCTTTGAAAGTGCCTTAAGCAACTTTTAAGCATTCAACAGAAACTCACATGCATTTCTCTGAAAGAGAAGCCTTCCCTTCCAACACTTCAATTCACTGTGCAAGTGAATGGAGTGTTGCTTCACGTTCTAAATGCTGTCCTTTCAGAGAAAATCACTTTCCTTTGAAAGTGCCTAAAGCTACTTGCAAGCATTCACAAGAAACACTAATGCGTTTCTATGAAAGAGAAGCAGTCTGTTCCAACACTTCAATTCATTGCACGAAGGAAATGGAGTGTTGCTTTACTTTCTAAATGCTGTCCTTTCAGAGAAAATCACTTTCCTTTGAAAGAGCCTTGAGCTACTTACAAGCGTTCAACAGAAACTCACATGTATTTCTCTGAAAAAGAAGCAGTCTTTCCAACACTTCAATTCACTGTGCAAAGGGAATGGAATGTTACTTCACTTTCTAAATGCTGTACTTTCAGAGAATATCACTTTCCTTTGGAAGTGCCTTAAGCTACTTTCAAGCATTAGGAAGAAACTCACATGCGTTTCTCTGAAAGAGAAGCAGTCTGTTCCAACACTTCAATTCACTGTGCGAAGTGAAGGGAGTGTTGCTTCACTTTCTAAATTCTGTCCTTTCAGAGAAAATCACTTTCCTTCGAAAGGGCCTTAAGCTACTTGCAAGCATTCACAAGAAACACTAATGCGTTTCTCTGAAAGAGAAGCAGTCGGTTCCAACAATTCAGTTCACTGTGCGAAGTGAATGGAGTGTTGCTTCACTTTTTAAATGCTGTCCTTTCAGAGAAAATCACTTTCCTTTGAAATAGCCTTAAGCTACTTACAAGCATTCAACAGAAACTCACATGCATTTCTCTGAAAGAGAAGCAGTCTGTTCCAACACTTCAATTCATTGCACGAAGGGAATGCAGTGTTGCTTCACATTCTAAATGCTGTCCTTTCAGAGAAAATCACTTTCCTTTGAAAGTGCCTTAAGCTACTTACAAGCATTCAACAGAAACTCACATGCATTTCTCTGAAAGAGTAGCAATCTGTTCCAACACTTCAATTCACTGTGCGAAGTGAATGGAGTGTTGCTTCACTTTCTAAATTCTGTCCTTTCAGAGAAAATCACTTTCCTTTGAAAGTGCCTTACGCTACTTGCAAGCATTCACAAGAAACACTAATGCGTTTCTATGACAGAGAAGCAATGTGTTCCAACAATTCAGTTCACTGTGCAAAGTGAATGGAGTGTTGCCTCACTTTCGAAATGCTGTCCTTTCAGAGAAAATCACTTTTGTTTGAAAGTGCCTTAAGCAACTTTCAAGAAATCAACAGAAACTCACATGCATTTCTCTGAAAGAGAAGCCTTCCCTTCCAACACTTCAATTCACTGTGCGAAGTGAATGGAGTGTTGCTTCACTTTTTAAATGCTGTACTTTCAGAGAAAATCACGTTCCATTGAAAGTGTCTTAAGCTACTTACAAGCATTCAACAGAAACTCACATGTGTTTCTCTGAAAGAGAAGCAATCTGTTCCAATACTTCAATTCACTGTTCGAAGTGAATGGAATGGTACTTCACTTTCTAAATGCTGTACTTTCAAAGAAAATCACTTTCCTTTGAAAGTGCCTTAAGCTACTTTCAAGCATTCACAAAAAAGTCACATGAGTTTCTCTGAAAGAGAAGCAGTCTGTTCCAACACTTCAATTCACTGTGCGAAGTGAATGGAGTGTTTCATCGCTTTCTAAATGCTGTCCTTTCCGAGAAAATCACTTTCCTTTGAAAGAGCCTTAAGCTACTTACAAGCATTCAACAAAAACTCACATGCATTTCTCTGAAAGAGAAGCAGTCTGGTCCAACACTTCAATTCACTGTGCGAAGTGAATGGAGTGTTGCTTCACTTTCTAAATGCTGTCCTTTCAAAGAATATCACTTTCCTTTGAAAGTGCCTTACGCTACTTGCAAGCATTAACAAGAAACACTAATCCGTTTCCATGAAAGAGAAGCAATCTGTTCCAACACTTCAATTCACTGTGCGAAGTGAATGGAGTGTTGCCTCACTTTCGAAATGCTGTCCTTTCAGAGAAAATCAATTTTGTTTGAAAGTGCCTTAAGCTACTTACAAGCTTTCAACAGAAACTCACATGCATTTCTCTGAAAGAGAAGCAGTCTGTTCATACACTTCAATTCACTGTGCGAAGTGAATGGAGTGTTGCTTCACTTTCTAAATGCTGTCCTCTCAGAGAAAATCACTTCCCTTTGAAAGTGCCTTAAGCTACTTGCAAGCATTCACAAGAAACACTAATGCGTTTCTATGAAAGAGAAGCAGTCTGTTCCTACACTTAAATTCATTGCACGAAGGGAATGGAGTGTTGCTTTACTTTCTAAATGCTGTCCTTTCAGAGAAAATCACTTTCCTTTGAAAGTGCCTTAAACTACTTGCAAGCATTCACAAGAAACACTAATGCGTTTCTCTGAACGAGAAGCAGTCTGTTCCAACACTTCAATTCACTGTGCGAAGTGAAGGGAGTGTTGCTTCACTTTCTAAATGCTGTCCTTTCAGAGAAAATCCCTTTCCTTTGAATGTGCCTTTAGCTACTTACAAGCATTCAACAGAAACTCACATGCATGTCTCTGAAAAGTGAAGCAGTGTGTTCCAACACTTCAATTCATTGCACGAAGGGAATGGAGTGTTGCTTTACTTTCTAAATTCTGTCCTTTCAGTGAAAATCACTTTCCTTTGAAAGTGCCTTTAGGTACTTACAAGCATTCAACAGAAACTCACATGCATTTCTCTGAAAGAGAAGCAGTCTGTTCCAACACTTCAATTCAGTGTGCAAAGATAATGGAATGTTACTTCACTTTCTAAATGCTGTACTTTCAGAGAAAATCACTTTCCTTTGAAAGTGCCTTAAGCTACTTTCAAGCATTAGGAAGAAACTCACATGCGTTTCGCTGAAAGAGAAGTAGTCTGTTGAACACTTTAATTCACTGTGCGAAGTTAATGGAGTGTTGCTTCACTTTCTAAATGCTGTCCTTTCAGAGAAAATCACTTTTTTTTGAAAGTGCCTTAAGCAACTTTCAAGCATTCACAAGAAACTCACATGCATTTCTCTGAAAGAGAAGCCTTCTCTTCCAACATTTCAATTCACTGTGCGAAGTGAATGGAGTGTTGCTTCACTTTCTAAATGCTGTCCGTTCAGAGAAAATCACTTTTGTTTGAAAGTGCCTTAAGCAACATTCAAGCATTCACAAGAAACTCACATGCATTTCTCTGAAAGAGAAGCCTTCTCTTCCAACACTTCAATTCACTGTGCGAAGTGAATGGAGTGTTGCTTCACTTTCTAAATTCTGTCCTTTCAGAGAAAATCACTTTCCTTTGAAAGTGCCTTACGCTACTTGCAAGCATTCACAAGAAACACTAATGCGTTTCTATGACAGAGAAGCAATGTGTTCCAACATTTCAATTCACTGTGCAAAGTGAATGGAGTGTTGCCTCACTTTCGAAATGCTGTCCTTTCAGAGAAAATCACTTTCCTTTGAAAGTGCCTTAAGCAACTTTCAAGAAATCATCAGAAACTCACATGCATTTCTCTGAAAGAGAAGCCTTCCCTTCCAACACTTCAATTCACTGTGCGAAGTGAATGGAGTGTTGCTTCACTTTCTAAATGCTGTACTTTCAGAGAAAATCACGTTCCATTGAAAGTGTCTTAAGCTACTTACAAGCATTCAACAGAAACTCACATGTGTTTCTCTGAAAGAGAAGCAATCTGTTCCAATACTTCAATTCACTGTTCGAAGTGAATGGAATGGTACTTCACTTTCTAAATGCTGTACTTTCAGAGAAAATCACTTTCCTTTGAAAGTGCCTTACGCTACTTGCAAGCATTAACAAGAAACACTAATCCGTTTCCATGAAAGAGAAGCAATCTGTTCCAACACTTCAATTCACTGTGCGAAGTGAATGGAGTGTTGCCTCACTTTCGAAATGCTGTCCTTTCAGAGAAAATCAATTTTGTTTGAAAGTGCCTTAAGCTACTTACAAGCTTTCAACAGAAACTCACATGCATTTCTCTGAAAGAGAAGCAGTCTGTTCCAACACTTCAAATCACTGTGCGAAGTGAATGGAGTGTTGCTTCACTTTCTAAATGCTGTCCTTTCAGAGAAAATCACTTTCCTTTGAAAGTGCCTTACGCTACTTGCAAGCATTCACAAGAAACACTAATGCGTTTCTATGAAAGGGAAGCAATCTATTCCAACACTTCAATTCACTGTGCAAAGTGAATGGAGTGTTGCCTCACTTTCGAAATGCTGTCCTTTCAGAGAAAATCACTTTCCTTTGAAAGTGCCTTAAGCAAATTTCAAGCATTCAACAGAGACTCACATGCATTTCTCTGAAAGAGAAGCCTTCCCTTCCAACACTTCAATTCACTGTGCAAGTGAATGGAGTGTTGCTTCACTTTCTAAATGCTGTCCTTTCAGAGAAAATCACTTTCCTTTGAAAGTGCCTAAAGCTACTTGCAAGCATTCACAAGAAACACTAATGCGTTTCTCTGAAAAAGAAGCAGTCTTTCCAACACTTCAATTCACTGTGCAAAGGGAATGGAATGTTACTTCACTTTATAAATGCTGTACTTTCAGAGAAAATCACTTTCCTTTGGAAGTGCCTTAAGCTACTTTCAAGCATTAGGAAGAAACTCACATGCGTTTCTCTGAAAGAGAAGCAGTCTGTTCCAACACTTCAATTCACTGTGCGAAGTGAATGGAGTGTTGCTTCACTTTCTAAATTCTGTCCTTTCAGAGAAAATCACTTTCCTTTGAAAGTGCCTTACGCTACTTGCAAGCATTCACAAGAAACATTAATGCGTTTCTATGACAGAGAAGCAATGTGTTCCAACACTTCAATTCACTGTGCAAAGTGAAAGGAGTGTTGCCTCACTTTCGAAATGCTGTCCTTTCACAGAAATTCACTTTTGTTTGAAAGTGCCTTAAGCAACTTTCAAGAAATCAACAGAAACTCACATGCATTTCTCTGAAAGAGAAGCCTTCCCTTCCAACACTTCAATTCACTGTGCGAAGTGAATGGAGTGTTGCTTCACTTTCTAAATGCTGTCCGTTCAGAGAAAATCACTTTTGTTTGAAAGTGCCTTAAGCAACATTCAAGCATTCACAAGAAACTCACATGCATTTCTCTGAAAGAGAAGCCTTCTCTTCCAACACTTCAATTCACTGTGCGAAGTGAATGGAGTGTTGCTTCACTTTCTAAATTCTGTCCTTTCAGAGAAAATCACTTTCCTTTGAAAGTGCCTTACGCTACTTGCAAGCATTCACAAGAAACACTAATGCGTTTCTATGAAAGAGAAGCAATCTATTCCAACACTTCAATTCACTGTGCAAAGTGAATGGAGTGTTGCCTCACTTTCGAAATGCTGTCCTTTCACAGAAAATCACTTTCCTTTGAAAGTGCCTTAAGCAGCTTTCAAGCATTCAACAGAAACTCACATGCATTTCTCTGAAAGAGAAGCCTTCCCTTCCATCACTTCAATTCACTGTGCAAGTGAATGGAGTGTTGCTTCACTTTCTAAATGCTGTCCTTTCAGAGAAAATCACTTTCCTTTGAAAGTGCCTAAAGCTACTTGCAAGCATTCACAAGAAACACTCATGCGTTTCTTTGAAAGAGAAGCAGTCTGTTCGAACACTTCAATTCATTGCACGAAGGAAATGGAGTGTTGCTTTACTTTCTAAATGCTGTCCTTTCAGAGAAAATCACTTTCCTTTGAAAGAGCTTTGAGCTACTTACAAGCGTTCAACAGAAACTCACATGTATTTCTCTGAAAAAGAAGCAGTCTTTCCAACACTTCAATTCACTGTGCAAAGGGAATGGAATGTTACTTCACTTTCTAAATGCTGTACTTTCAGAGAATATCACTTTCCTTTGGAAGTGCCTTAAGCTACTTTCAAGCATTAGGAAGAAACTCACATGCGTTTCTCTGAAAGAGAAGCAGTCTGTTCCAACACTTCAATTCACTGTGCGAAGTGAAGGGAGTGTTGCTTCACTTTCTAAATTCTGTCCTTTCAGAGAAAATCACTTTCCTTCGAAAGGGCCTTAAGCTACTTGCAAGCATTCACAAGAAACACTAATGCGTTTCTCTGAAAGAGAAGCAGTCGGTTCCAACACTTCAGTTCACTGTGCGAAGTGAATGGAGTGTTGCTTCACTTTTTAAATGCTGTCCTTTCAGAGAAAATCACTTTCCTTTGAAATAGCCTTAAGCTACTTACAAGCATTCAACAGAAACTCACATGCATTTCTCTGAAAGAGAAGCAGTCTGTTCCAACACTTCAATTCATTGCACGAAGGGAATGCAGTGTTGCTTCACATTCTAAATGCTGTCCTCTCAGAGAAAATCACTTTCCTTTGAAAGTGCCTTAAGCTACTTACAAGCATTCAACAGAAACTCACATGCATTTCTCTGAAAGAGTAGCAATCTGTTCCAACGCTTCAATTCACTGTGCGAAGTGAATGGAGTGTTGCTTCACTTTCTAAATTCTGTCCTTTCAGAGAAAATCACTTTCCTTTGAAAGTGCCTTACGCTACTTGCAAGCATTCACAAGAAACACTAATGCGTTTCTATGACAGAGAAGTAATGTGTTCCAACAATTCAGTTCACTGTGCAAAGTGAATGGAGTGTTGCCTCACTTTCTAAATGCTGTCCTTTCAGAGAAAATCACTTTCCTTTGAAAGTGCCTTAAGCTACATACAAGCATTCAACAGAAACTCACATGTATTTCTCTGAAAAAGAAGCAGTCTTTCCAACACTTCAATTCACTGTGCAAAGGGAATGGAATGTTACTTCACTTTCTAAATGCTGTACTTTCAGAGAAAATCACTTTCCTTTGAAAGTGCCTTAAGCTACTTGCAAGCATTCACAATAAACACTAATGCGTTTCTCTGAAAGAGAAGCAGTCTGTTCCAACACTTCAATTCATTGCACGAAGGGAATGCAGTGTTGCTTCACATTCTAAATGCTGTCCTTTCAGAGAAAATCACTTTCCTTTGAAAGTGCCTTAAGCTACTTACAAGCATTCAACAGAAACTCACATGCATTTCTCTGAAAGAGTAGCAATCTGTTCCAACACTTCAATTCACTGTGCGAAGTGAATGGAGTGTTGCTTCACTTTCTAAATTCTGTCCTTTCAGAGAAAATCACTTTCCTTTGAAAGTGCCTTACGCTACTTGCAAGCATTCACAAGAAACACTAATGCGTTTCTATGACAGAGAAGCAATGTGTTCCAACAATTCAGTTCACTGTGCAAAGTGAATGGAGTGTTGCCTCACTTTCGAAATGCTGTCCTTTCAGAGAAAATCACTTTTGTTTGAAAGTGCCTTAAGCTACTTACAAGCATTCAACAGAAACTCACATGTGTTTCTCTGAAAGAGAAGCAATCTGTTCCAATACTTCAATTCACTGTGCGAATTTAATGGAGTGTTGCTTCACTTTCTAAATGCTGTCCTTTCAGAGAAAATCACTTTTGTTTGAAAGTGCCTTAAGCAACTTTCAAGCATTCACAAGAAACTCACATGCATTTCTCTGAAAGAGAAGCCTTCTCTTCCAACATTTCAATTCACTGTGCTAAGTGAATGGAGTGTTGCTTCACTTTCTAAATGCTGTCCGTTCAGAGAAAATCACTTTTGTTTGAAAGTGCCTTAAGCAACATTCAAGCATTCACAAGAAACTCACATGCATTTCTCTGAAAGAGAAGCCTTCTCTTCCAACACTTCAATTCACTGTGCAAAGTGAATGGAGTGTTGCTTCACTTTCTAAATTCTGTCCTTTCAGAGAAAATCACTTTCCTTTGAAAGTGCCTTACGCTACTTGCAAGCATTCACAAGAAACACTAATGCATTTCTATGAAAGAGAAGCAATCTATTCCAACACTTCAATTCACTGTGCAAAGTGAATGGAGTGTTGCCTCACTTTCGAAATGCTGTCCTTTCAGAGAAAATCACTTTCCTTTGAAAGTGCCTTAAGCAGCTTTCAAGCATTCAACAGAAACTCACATGCATTTCTCTGAAAGAGAAGCCTTCACTTCCAACACTTCAATTCACAGTGCAAATGAATGGAGTGTTGCTTCACTTTCTAAATGCTGTCCTTTCAGAGAAAATCACTTTCCTTTGAAAGTGTCCAAAGCTACTTGCAAGCATTCACAAGAAACACTCATGCGTTTCTATGAAAGAGAAGCAGTCTGTTCCAACAATTCAATTCATTGCACGAAGGGAATGGAGTGTTGCTTTACTTTCTAAATGCTGTCCTTTCAGAGAAAATCACTTTCCTTTGAAAGAGCCTTGAGCTACTTACAAGCGTTCAACAGAAACTCACATGTATTTCTCTGAAAAAGAAGCAGTCTTTCCAACACTTCAATTCACTGTGCAAAGGGAATGGAATGTTACTTCACTTTCTAAATGCTGTACTTTCAGAGAAAATCACTTTCCTTTGGAAGTGCCTTAAGCTACTTGCAAGCATTCACAATAAACACTAATGCGTTTCTCTGAAAGAGAAGCAGTCGGTTCCAACACTTCAGTTCACTGTGCGAAGTGAATGGAGTGTTGCTTCACTTTTTAAATGCTGTCCTTTCAGAGAAAATCACTTTCCTTTGAAATAGCCTTAAGCTACTTACAAGCATTCAACAGAAACTCACATGCATTTCTCTGAAAGAGAAGCAGTCTGTTCCAACACTTCAATTCATTGCACGAAGTGAATGCAGTGTTGCTTCACATTCTAAATGCTGTCCTTTCAGAGAAAATCACTTTCCTTTGAAAGTGCCTTAAGCAACTTTCAAGCATTCAACAGAAACTCACATGCATTTCTCTGAAAGAGAAGCCTTCCCTTCCAACACTTCAATTCACTGTGCAAGTGAATGGAGTGTTGCTTCACTTTCTAAATGCTGTCCTTTCAGAGAAAATCACTTTCCTTTGAAAGTGCCTAAAGCTACTTGCAAGCATTCACAAGAAACACTAATGCGTTTCTATGAAAGAGAAGCAGTCTGTTCCAACACTTCAATTCATTGCACGAAGGAAATGGAGTGTTGCTTTACTTTCTAAATGCTGTCCTTTCAGAGAAAATCACTTTCCTTTGAAAGAGCCTTGAGCTACTTACAAGCGTTCAACAGAAACTCACATGTATTTCTCTGAAAAAGAAGCAGTCTTTCCAACACTTCAATTCACTGTGCAAAGGGAATGGAATGTTACTTCACTTTCTAAATGCTGTACTTTCAGAGAAAATCACTTTCCTTTGGAAGTGCCTTAAGCTACTTTCAAGCATTAGGAAGAAACTCACATGCGTTTCTCTGAAACAGAAGCAGTCTGTTCCAACACCTCAATTCACTGTGCGAAGTGAAGGGAGTGTTGCTTCACTTTCTAAATTCTGTCCTTTCAGAGAAAATCACTTTCCTTCGAAAGTGCCTTAAGCTACTTGCAAGCATTCACAAGAAACACTAATGCGTTTCTCTGAAAGAGAAGCAGTCGGTTCCAACACTTCAGTTCACTGTGCGAAGTGAATGGAGTGTTGCTTCACTTTTTAAATGCTGTCCTTTCAGAGAAAATCACTTTCCTTTGAAATAGCCTTAAGCTACTTACAAGCATTCAACAGAAACTCACATGCATTTCTCTGAAAGAGAAGTAGTCTGTTCCAACACTTCAATTCATTGCACGAAGGGAATGCAGTGTTGCTTCACATTCTAAATGCTGTCCTTTCAGAGAAAATCACTTTCCTTTGAAAGTGCCTTAAGCTACTTACAAGCATTCAACAGAAACTCACATGCATTTCTCTGAAAGAGTAGCAATCTGTTCCAACACTTCAATTCACTGTGCGAAGTGAATGGAGTGTTGCTTCACTTTCTAAATTCTGTCCTTTCAGAGAAAATCACTTTCCTTTGAAAGTGCCTTACGCTACTTGCAAGCATTCACAAGAAACACTAATGCGTTTCTATGACAGAGAAGCAATGTGTTCCAACAATTCAATTCACTGTGCAAAGTGAATGGAGTGTTGCCTCACTTTCGAAATGCTGTCCTTTCAGAGAAAATCACTTTTGTTTGAAAGTGCCTTAAGCAACTTTCAAGAAATCAACAGAAACTCACATGCATTTCTCTGAAAGAGAAGCCTTCCCTTCCAACACTTCAATTCACTGTGCGAAGTGAATGGAGTGTTGCTTCACTTTCTAAATGCTGTACATTCAGAGAAAATCACGTTCCATTGAAAGTGTCTTAAGCTACTTACAAGCATTCAACAGAAACTCACATGTGTTTCTCTGAAAGAGAAGCAATCTGTTCCAATACTTCAATTCACTGTTCGAAGTGAATGGAATGGTACTTCACTTTCTAAATGCTGTACTTTCAAAGAAAATCACTTTCCTTTGAAAGTGCCTTAAGCTGCTTTCAAGCATTCACAAAAAAGTCACATGAGTTTCTCTGAAAGAGAAGCAGTCTGTTCCAACACTTCAATTCACTGTGCGAAGTGAATGGAGTGTTGCATCGCTTTCTAAATGCTGTCCTTTCCGAGAAAATCACTTTCCTTTGAAAGAGCCTTAAGCTACTTACAAGCATTCAACAAAAACTCACATGCATTTCTCTGAAAGAGAAGCAGTCTGGTCCAACACTTCAATTAACTGTGCGAAGTGAATGGAGTGTTGCTTCACTTTCTAAATGCTGTCCTTTCAAAGAAAATCACATTCCTTTGAAAGTGCCTTACGCTACTTGCAAGCATTAACAAGAAACACTAATCCGTTTCCATGAAAGAGAAGCAATCTGTTCCAACACTTCAATTCACTGTGCGAAGTGAATGGAGTGTTGCCTCACTTTCGAAATGCTGTCCTTTCAGAGAAAATCAATTTTGTTTGAAAGTGCCTTAAGCTACTTACAAGCTTTCAACAGAAACTCACATGCATTTCTCTGAAAGAGAAGCAGTCTGTTCCAACACTTCAAATCACTGTGCGAAGTGAATGGAGTGTTGCTTCACTTTCTAAATGCTGTCCTTTCAGAGAAAATCACTTTCCTTTGAAAGTGCCTTACGCTACTTGCAAGCATTCACAAGAAACACTAATGCGTTTCTATGAAAGGGAAGCAATCTATTCCAACACTTCAATTCACTGTGCAAAGTGAATGGAGTGTTGCCTCACTTTCGAAATGCTGTCCTTTCAGAGAAAATCACTTTCCTTTGAAAGTGCCTTAAGCAACTTTCAAGCATTCAACAGAAACTCACATGCATTTCTCTGAAAGAGAAGCCTTCCCTTCCAACACTTCAATTCACTGTGCAAGTGAATGGAGTGTTGCTTCACTTTCTAAATGCTGTCCTTTCAGAGAAAATCACTTTCCTTTGAAAGTGCCTAAAGCTACTTGCAAGCATTCACAAGAAACACTAATGCGTTTCTCTGAAAAAGAAGCAGTCTTTGCAACACTTCAATTCACTGTGCAAAGGGAATGGAATGTTACTTCACTTTCTAAATGCTGTACTTTCAGAGAAAATCACTTTCCTTTGGAAGTGCCTTAAGCTACTTTCAAGCATTAGGAAGAAACTCACATGCGTTTCTCTGAAAGAGAAGCAGTCTGTTCCAACACTTCAATTCACTGTGCGAAGTGAATGGAGTGTTGCTTCACTTTCTAAATTCTGTCCTTTCAGAGAAAATCACTTTCCTTTGAAAGTGCCTTACGCTACTTGCAAGCATTCACAAGAAACATTAATGCGTTTCTATGACAGAGAAGCAATGTGTTCCAACACTTCAATTCACTGTGCAAAGTGAAAGGAGTGTTGCCTCACTTTCGAAATGCTGTCCTTTCACAGAAAATCACTTTTGTTTGAAAGTGCCTTAAGCAACTTTCAAGAAATCAACAGAAACTCACATGCATTTCTCTGAAAGAGAAGCCTTCCCTTCCAACACTTCAATTCACTGTGCGAAGTGAATGGAGTGTTGCTTCACTTTCTAAATGCTGTCCGTTCAGAGAAAATCACTTTTGTTTGAAAGTGCCTTAAGCAACATTTAAGCATTCACAAGAAACTCACATGCATTTCTCTGAAAGAGAAGCCTTCTCTTCCAACACTTCAATTCACTGTGCGAAGTGAATGGAGTGTTGCTTCACTTTCTAAATTCTGTCCTTTCAGAGAAAATCACTTTCCTTTGAAAGTGCCTTACGCTACTTGCAAGCATTCACAAGAAACACTAATGCGTTTCTATGAAAGAGAAGCAATCTGTTCCAAAACTTCAATTCACTGTGCAAAGTGAATGGAGTGTTGCCTCACTTTCGAAATGCTGTCCTTTCAGAGAAAATCACTTTCCTTTGAAAGTGCCTTAAGCAGCTTTCAAGCATTCAACAGAAACTCACATGCATTTCTCTGAAAGAGAAGCCTTCCCTTCCAACACTTCAATTCACTGTGCAAGTGAATGGAGTTTTGCTTCACTTTCTAAATGCTGTCCTTTCAGAGAAAATCACTTTCCTTTGAAAGTGCCTAAAGCTACTTGCAAGCATTCACAAGAAACACTCATGCGTTTCTATGAAAGAGAAGCAGTCTGTTCCAACACTTCAATTCATTGCACGAAGGAAATGGAGTGTTGCTTTACTTTCTAAATGCTGTCCTTTCAGAGAAAATCACTTTCCTTTGAAAGAGCCTTGAGCTACTTACAAGCGTTCAACAGAAACTCAAATGTATTTCTCTGAAAAAGAAGCAGTCTTTCCAACACTTCAATTCACTGTGCAAAGGGAATGGAATGTTACTTCACTTTCTAAATGCTGTACTTTCAGAGAATATCACTTTCCTTTGGAAGTGCCTTAAGCTACTTTCAAGCATTAGGAAGAAACTCACATGCGTTTCTCTGAAAGAGAAGCAGTCTGTTCCAATACTTCAATTCACTGTGCGAAGTGAAGGGAGTGTTGCTTCACTTTCTAAATTCTGTCCTTTCAGAGAAAATCACTTTCCTTCGAAAGTGCCTTAAGCTACTTGCAAGCATTCACAAGAAAAACTAATGCGTTTCTCTGAAAGAGAAGCAGTCGGGTCCAACACTTCAGTTCACTGTGCGAAGTGAATGGAGTGTTGCTTCACTTTTTAAATGCTGTCCTTTCAGAGAAAATCACTTTCCTTTGAAATAGCCTTAAGCTACTTACAAGCATTCAACAGAAACTCACATGCATTTCTCTGAAAGAGAAGCAGTCTGTTCCAACACTTCAATTCATTGCACGAAGGGAATGAAGTGTTGCTTCACATTCTAAATGCTGTCCTCTCAGAGAAAATCACTTTCCTTTGAAAGTGCCTTAAGCTACTTACAAGCATTCAACAGAAACTCACATGCATTTCTCTGAAAGAGCAGCAATCTGTTCCAACGCTTCAATTCACTGTGCGAAGTGAATGGAGTGTTGCTTCACTTTCTAAATTCTGTCCTTTCAGAGAAAATCACTTTCCTTTGAAAGTGCCTTACGCTACTTGCAAGCATTCACAAGAAACACTAATGCGTTTCTATGACAGAGAAGCAATGTGTTCCAACAATTCAGTTCACTGTGCAAAGTGAATGAAGTGTTGCTTCACATTCTAAATGCTGTCCTCTCAGAGAAAATCACTTTCCTTTGAAAGTGCCTTAAGCAACTTTCAAGAAATCAACAGAAACTCACATGCATTTCTCTGAAAGAGAAGCCTTCCCTTCCAACACTTCAATTCACTGTGCGAAGTGAATGGAGTGTTGCTTCACTTTCTAAATGCTGTACTTTCAGAGAAAATCACGTTCCATTGAAAGTGTCTTAAGCTACTTACAAGCATTCAACAGAAACTCACATGTGTTTCTCTGAAAGAGAAGCAATCTGTTCCAATACTTCAATTCACTGTTCGAAGTGAATGGAATGGTACTTCACTTTCTAAATGCTGTACTTTCAAAGAAAATCACTTTCCTTTGAAAGTGCCTTAAGCTTCTTTCAAGCATTCACAAAAAAGTCACATGAGTTTCTCTGAAAGAGAAGCAGTCTGTTCCAACACTTCAATTCACTGTGCGAAGTGAATGGAGTGTTGCATCGCTTTCTAAATGCTGTCCTTTCCGAGAAAATCACTTTCCTTTGAAAGAGCCTTAAGGTACTTACAAGCATTCAACAAAAACTCACATGCATTTCTCTGAAAGAGAAGCAGTCTGGTCCAACACTTCAATTCACTGTGCGAAGTGAATGGAGTGTTGCTTCACTTTCTAAATGCTGTCCTTTCAAAGAAAATCACTTTCCTTTGAAAGTGCCTTACGCTACTTGCAAGCATTAACAAGAAACACTAATCCGTTTCCATGAAAGAGAAGCAATCTGTTCCAACACTTCAATTCACTGTGCGAAGTGAATGGAGTGTTGCCTCACTTTCGAAATGCTGTCCTTTCAGAGAAAATCAATTTTGTTTGAAAGTGCCTTAAGCTACTTACAAGCTTTCAACAGAAACTCACATGCATTTCTCTGAAAGAGAAGCAGTCTGTTCAAACACTTCAATTCACTGTGCGAAGTGAATGGAGTGTTGCTTCACTTTCTAAATGCTGTCTTTTCAGAGAAAATCACTTCCCTTTGAAAGTGCCTTAAGCTACTTGCAAGCATTCACAAGAAACACTAATGCGTTTCTATGAAAGAGAAGCAGTCTGTTCCTACACTTCAATTCATTGCACGAAGGGAATGGAGTGTTGCTTTACTTTCTAAATGCTGTCCTTTCAGAGAAAATCACTTTCCTTTGAAAGTGCCTTAAACTACTTGCAAGCACTCACAAGAAACACTAATGCGTTTCTCTGAAAGAGAAGCAGTCTGTTCCAACTCTTCAATTCACTGTGCGGAGTGAAGGGAGTGTTGCTTCACTTTCTAAATGCTGTCCTTTCAGAGAAAATCCCTTTCCTTTGAAAGTGCCTTTAGCTACTTACAAGCATTCAACAGAAACTCACATGCATGTCTCTGAAAAGTGAAGCAGTGTGTTCCAACACTTCAATTCATTGCACGAAGGGAATGGAGTGTTGCTTTACTTTCTAAATGCTGTCCTTTCAGTGAAAATCACTTTCCTTTGAAAGTGCCTTTAGGTACTTACAAGCATTCAACAGAAACTCACATGCATTTCTCTGAAAGAGAAGCAGTCTGTTCCAACACTTCAATTCAGTGTGCAAAGAGAATGGAATGTTACTTCACTTTCTAAATGCTGTACTTTCAGGGAAAATCACTTTCCTTTGAAAGTGCCTTAAGCTACTTTCAAGCATTAGGAAGAAACTCACATGCATTTCTCTGAAAGAGAAGCAGTCTGTTGAACACTTTAATTCACTGTGCGAAGTTAATGGAGTGTTGCTTCACTTTCTAAATGCTGTCCTTTCAGAGAAAATCACTTTTGTTTGAAAGTGCCTTAAGCAACTTTCAAGCATTCACAAGAAACTCACACGCATTTCTCTGAAAGAGAAGCCTTCTCTTCCAACATTTCAATTCACTGTGCGAAGTGAATGGAGTGTTGCTTCACTTTCTAAATGCTGTCCGTTCAGAGAAAATCACTTTTGTTTGAAAGTGCCTTAAGCAACATTCAAGCATTCACAAGAAACTCACATGCATTTCTCTGAAAGAGAAGCCTTCTCTTCCAACACTTCAATTCACTGTGCGAAGTGAATGGAGTGTTGCTTCACTTTCTAAATGCTGTCCTTTCAGAGAAAATCACTTTCCTTTGAAAGTGCCTTACGCTACTTGCAAGCATTCACAAGAAACACTAATGCGTTTCTATGAAAGAGAAGCAATCAATTCCAACACTTCAATTCACTGTGCAAAGTGAATGGAGTGTTGCCTCACTTTCGAAATGCTGTCCTTTCAGAGAAAATCACTTTCCTTTGAAAGTGCCTTAAGCAGCTTTCAAGCATTCAACAGAAACTCACATGCATTTCTCTGAAAGAGAAGCCTTCCCTTCCAACACTTCAATTCACTGTGCAAGTGAATGGAGTGTTGCTTCACTTTCTAAATGCTGTCCTTTCAGAGAAAATCACTTTCCTTTGAAAGTGCCTAAAGCTACTTGCAAGCATTCACAAGAAACACTCATGCGTTTCTATGAAAGAGAAGCAGTCTGTTCCAACACTTCAATTCATTGCACGAAGGAAATGGAGTGTTGCTTTACTTTCTAAATGCTGTCCTTTCAGAGAAAATCACTTTCCTTTGAAAGAGCCTTGAGCTACTTACAAGCGTTCAACAGAAACTCACATGTATTTCTCTGAAAAAGAAGCAGTCTTTCCAACACTTCAATTCACTGTGCAAAGGGAATGGAATGTTACTTCACTTTCTAAATGCTGTACTTTCAGAGAAAATCACTTTCCTTTGGAAGTGCCTTAAGCTACTTGCAAGCATTCACAATAAACACTAATGCGTTTCTCTGAAAGAGAAGCAGTCGGTTCCAACACTTCAGTTCACTGTGCGAAGTGAATGGAGTGTTGCTTCACTTTTTAAATGCTGTCCTTTCAGAGAAAATCACTTTCCTTTGAAAGATCCTTAAGCTACTTACAAGCATTCAACAGAAACTCACATGCATTTCTCTGAAAGAGAAGCAGTCTGTTCCAACACTTCAATTCATTGCACGAAGGGAATGCAGTGTTGCTTCACATTCTAAATGCTGTCCTTTCAGAGAAAATCACTCTCCTTTGAAAGTGCCTTAAGCAACTTTCAAGCATTCAACAGAAACTCACATGCATTTCTCTGAAAGAGAAGCCTTCCCTTCCAACACTTCAATTCACTGTGCAAGTGAATGGAGTGTTGCTTCACTTTCTAAATGCTGTCCTTTCAGAGAAAATCACTTTCCTTTGAAAGTGCCTAAAGCTACTTGCAAGCATTCACAAGAAACACTAATGCGTTTCTATGAAAGAGAAGCAGTCTGTTCCAACACTTCAATTCATTGCACGAAGGAAATGGAGTGTTGCTTTACTTTCTAAATGCTGTCCTTTCAGAGAAAATCACTTTCCTTTGAAAGAGCCTTGAGCTACTTACAAGCGTTCAACAGAAACTCACGTGTATTTCTCTGAAAAAGAAGCAGTCTTTCCAACACTTCAATTCACTGTGCAAAGGGAATGGAATGTTACTTCACTTTCTAAATGCTGTACTTTCAGAGAAAATCACTTTCCTTTGGAAGTGCCTTAAGCTACTTTCAAGCATTAGGAAGAAACTCACATGCGTTTCTCTGAAAGAGAAGCAGTCTGTTCCAACACTTCAATTCACTGTGCGAAGTGAAGGGAGTGTTGCTTCACTTTCTAAATTCTGTCCTTTCAGAGAAAATCACTTTCCTTCGAAAGTGCCTTAAGCTACTTGCAAGCATTCACAAGAAACACTAATGCGTTTCTCTGAAAGAGAAGCAGTCGGTTCCAACACTTCAGTTCACTGTGCGAAGTGAATGGAGTGTTGCTTCACTTTTTAAATGCTGTCCTTTCAGAGAAAATCACTTTCCTTTGAAATAGCCTTAAGCTACTTACAAGCATTCAACAGAAACTCACATGCATTTCTCTGAAAGAGAAGCAGTCTGTTCCAACACTTCAATTCATTGCACGAAGGGAATGCAGTGTTGCTTCACATTCTAAATGCTGTCCTTTCAGAGAAAATCACTTTCCTTTGAAAGTGCCTTAAGCTACTTACAAGCATTCAACAGAAACTCACATGCATTTCTCTGAAAGTGTAGCAATCTGTTCCAACACTTCAATTCACTGTGCGAAGTGAATGGAGTGTTGCTTCACTTTCTAAATTCTGTCCTTTCAGAGAAAATCACTTTCCTTTGAAAGTGCCTTACGCTACTTGCAAGCATTCACAATAAACACTAATGCGTTTCTATTACAGAGAAGCAATGTGTTCCAACAATTCAATTCACTGTGCAAAGTGAATGGAGTGTTGCCTCACTTTCGAAATGCTGTCCTTTCAGAGAAAATCACTTTTGTTTGAAAGTGCCTTAAGCAACTTTCAAGAAATCAACAGAAACTCACATGCATTTCTCTGAAAGAGAAGCCTTCCCTTCCAACACTTCAATTCACTGTGCGAAGTGAATGGAGTGTTGCTTCACTTTCTAAATGCTGTACTTTCAGAGAAAATCACGTTCCATTGAAAGTGTCTTAAGCTACTTACAAGCATTCAACAGAAACTCACATGTGTTTCTCTGAAAGAGAAGCAATCTGTTCCAATACTTCAATTCACTGTTCGAAGTGAATGGAATGGTACTTCACTTTCTAAATGCTGTACTTTCAAAGAAAATCACTTTCCTTTGAAAGTGCCTTAAGCTACTTTCAAGCATTCACAAAAAAGTCACATGAGTTTCTCTGAAAGAGAAGCAGTCTGTTCCAACACTTCAATTCACTGTGCGAAGTGAATGGAGTGTTGCATCGCTTTCTAAATGCTGTCCTTTCCGAGAAAATCACTTTCCTTTGAAAGAGCCTTAAGCTACTTACAAGCATTCAACAAAAACTCACATGCATTTCTCTGAAAGAGAAGCAGTCTGGTCCAACACTTCAATTCACTGTGCGATGTGAATGGAGTGTTGCTTCACTTTCTAAATGCTGTCCTTTCAAAGAAAATCACATTCCTTTGAAAGTGCCTTACGCTACTTGCAAGCATTAACAAGAAACACTAATCCGTTTCCATGAAAGAGAAGCAATCTGTTCCAACACTTCAATTCACTGTGCGAAGTGAATGGAGTGTTGCCTCACTTTCGAAATGCTGTCCTTTCAGAGAAAATCAATTTTGTTTGAAAGTGCCTTAAGCTACTTACAAGCTTTCAACAGAAACTCACATGCATTTCTCTGAAAGAGAAGCAGTCTGTTCCAACACTTCAATTCACTGTGCGAAGTAAATGGAGTGTTGCTTCACTTTCTAAATGCTGTCCTTTCAGAGAAAATCACTTTCCTTTGAAAGTGCCTTACGCTACTTGCAAGCATTCACAAGACACACTAATGCGTTTCTACGAAAGGGAAGCAATCTATTCCAACACTTCAATTCACTGTGCAAAGTGAATGGAGTGTTGCCTCACCTTCGAAATGCTGTCCTTTCAGAGAAAATCACTTTCCTTTGAAAGTGCCTTAAGCAACTTTCAAGCATTCAACAGAAACTCACATGCATTTCTCTGAAAGAGAAGCCTTCCCTTCCAACACTTCAATTCACTGTGCAAGTGAATGGAGTGTTGCTTCACTTTCTAAATGCTGTCCTTTCAGAGAAAATCACTTTCCTTTGAAAGTGCCTAAAGCTACTTGCAAGCATTCACAAGAAACACTAATGCGTTTCTCTGAAAAAGAAGCAGTCTTTCCAACACTTCAATTCACTGTGCAAAGGGAATGGAATGTTACTTCACTTTCTAAATGCTGTACTTTCAGAGAAAATCACTTTCCTTTGGAAGTGCCTTAAGCTACTTTCAAGCATTAGGAAGAAACTCACATGCGTTTCTCTGAAAGAGAAGCAGTCTGTTCCAACACTTCAATTCACTGTGCGAAGTGAATGGAGTGTTGCTTCACTTTCTAAATACTGTCCTTTCAGAGAAAATCACTTTCCTTTGAAAGTGCCTTACGCTACTTGCAAGCATTCACGAGAAACATTAAAGCGTTTCTATGACAGAGAAGCAATGTGTTCCAACACTTCAATTCACTGTGCAAAGTGAAAGGAGTGTTGCCTCACTTTCGAAATGCTGTCCTTTCACAGAAAATCACTTTTGTTTGAAAGTGCCTTAAGCAACTTTCAAGAAATCAACAGAAACTCACATGCATTTCTCTGAAAGAGAAGCCTTCCCTTCCAACACTTCAATTCACTGTGCGAAGTGAATGGAGTGTTGCTTCACTTTCTAAATGCTGTCCGTTCAGAGAAAATCACTTTTGTTTGAAAGTGCCTTAAGCAACATTCAAGCATTTACAAAAAACTCACATGCATTTCTCTGAAAGAGAAGCCTTCTCTTCCAACACTTCAATTCACTGTGCGAAGTGAATGGAGTGTTGCTTCACTTTCTAAATTCTGTCCTTTCAGAGAAAATCACTTTCCTTTGAAAGTGCCTTACGCTGCTTGCAAGCATTCACAAGAAACACTAATGCGTTTCTATGAAAGAGAAGCAATCTATTCCAACACTTCAATTCACTGTTCAAAGTGAATGGAGTGTTGCCTCACTTTCGAAATGCTGTCCTTTCAGAGAAAATCACTTTCCTTTGAAAGTGCCTTAAGCAGCTTTCAAACATTCAACAGAAACTCACATGCATTTCTCTGAAAGAGAAGCCTTCCCTTCCAACACTCCAATTCACTGTGCAAGTGAATGGAGTGTTGCTTCACTTTCTAAATGCTGTCCTTTCAGAGAAAATCACTTTCCATTGAAAGTGCCTAAAGCTACTTGCAAGCATTCACAAGAAACACTCATGCGTTTCTATGAAAGAGAAGCAGTCTGTTCCAACACTTCAATTCATTGCACGAAGGAAATGGAGTGTTGCTTTACTTTCTAAATGCTGTCCTTTCAGAGAAAATCACTTTCCTTTGAAAGAGCCTTGAGCTACTTACAAGCGTTCAACAGAAACTCACATGTATTTCTCTGAAAAAGAAGCAATCTTTCCAACACTTCAATTCACTGTGCAAAGGGAATGGAATGTTACTTCACTTTCTAAATGCTGTACTTTCAGAGAAAATCACTTTCCTTTGGAAGTGCCTTAAGCTACTTGCAAGCATTCACAATAAACACTAATGCGTTTCTCTGAAAGAGAAGCAGTCGGTTCCAACACTTCAGTTCACTGTGCGAAGTGAATGGAGTGTTGCTTCACTTTTTAAATGCTGTCCTTTCAGAGAAAATCACTTTCCTTTGAAATAGCCTTAAGCTACTAACAAGCATTCAACAGAAACTCACATGCATTTCTCTGAAAGAGAAGCAGTCTGTTCCAACACTTCAATTCATTGCACGAAGGGAATGCAGTGTTGCTTCACATTCTAAATGCTGTCCTTTCAGAGAAAATCACTTTCCTTTGAAAGTGCCTTAAGCGACTTTCAAGCATTCAACAGAAACTCACATGCATTTCTCTGAAAGAGAAGCCTTCCCTTCCAACACTTCAATTCACTGTGCAAGTGAATGGAGTGTTGCTTCACTTTCTAAATGCTGTCCTTTCAGAGAAAATCACTTTCCTTTGAAAGTGCCTAAAGCTACTTGCAAGCATTCACAAGAAACACTAATGCGTTTCTATGAAAGAGAAGCAGTCTGTTCCAACACTTCAATTCATTGCACGAAGGAAATGGAGTGTTGCTTTACTTTCTAAATGCTGTCCTTTCAGAGAAAATCACTTTCCTTTGAAAGAGCCTTGAGCTACTTACAAGCGTTCAACAGAAACTCACATGTATTTCTCTGAAAAAGAAGCAGTCTTTCCAACACTTCAATTCACTGTGCAAAGGGAATGGAATGTTACTTCACTTTCTAAATGCTGTACTTTCAGAGAAAATCACTTTCCTTTGGAAGTGCCTTAAGCTACTTTCAAGCATTAGGAAGAAACTCACATGCGTTTCTCTGAAAGAGAAGCAGTCTGTTCCAACACTTCAATTCTCTGTGCGAAGTGAATGGAGTGTTGCTTCACTTTCTAAATTCTGTCCTTTCAGAGAAAATCACTTTCCTTTGAAAGTGCCTTACGCTACTTGCAAGCATTCACAAGAAACATTAATGCGTTTCTATGACAGAGAAGCAATGTGTTCCAACACTTCAATTCACTGTGCAAAGTGAAAGGAGTGTTGCCTCACTTTCGAAATGCTGTCCTTTCACAGAAAATCACTTTTGTTTGAAAGTGCCTTAAGCAACTTTCAAGAAATCAACAGAAACTCACATGCATTTCTCTGAAAGAGAAGCCTTCCCTTCCAACACTTCAATTCACTGTGCGAAGTGAATGGAGTGTTGCTTCACTTTCTAAATGCTGTCCTTTCAGAGAAAATCACTTTCCTCTGAAAGAGCCTTAAGCTACTTGCAAGCATTCACAAGAAATACTAATTCGTGTCTATGAAAGAGAAGCAGTCTGTTCCAACACTTCAATTCATTGCTCGAAGGGAATGGAGTGTTGCTTTACTTTCTAAATGCTGTCCTTTCAGAGAAAATCACTTTCCTTTGAAAGAGCCTTGAGCTACTAAGAAGCATTCAACAGAAACTCACATGCATTTCTCTGAAAAAGAAGCAGTCTTTCCAACACTTCAATTCACTGTGCGAAGGGAAAGGAATGTTACTTCACTTTCTAAATGCTGTAATTTCAGAGAAAATCACTTTCCTTTGAAAGTGCCTTAAGCTACTTTCAAGCATTAGGAAGAAATTCACATGCGTTTCTCTGAAAGAGAAGCAGTCTGTTCCAACACTTCAATTTACTGTGCGAAGTTAATGGAGTGTTGCTTCACTTTCTAAATGCTGTCCTTTCAGAGAAAATCACTTTTGTTTGAAAGTGCCTTAAGCAACTTTTAAGCATTCACAAGAAACTCAAATGCATTTCTCTGAAAGAGAAGCCTTCACTTCCAACACATCAATTCACTGTGCGAAGTGAATGGAGTGTTGCTTCAATTTCTAAATGCTGTACTTTCAGAGAAAATCACGTTCCATTGAAAGTGTCTTAAGCTACTTACAAGCATTCACCAGAAACTGACATGTGTTTCTCTGAAAGAGAAGCAATCTGTTCCAACACTTCAATTCACTGTGCGAAGTGAATGGAATGGTATTTCACTTTCTAAATGCTGTACATTCAAAGAAAATCACTTTCCATTGAAAGTGCCTTAAGCTACTTTCAAGCATTCACAAAAAAGTCACATGCGTTTCTCTGAAAGAGAAGCAGTCTGTTCCAACACTTCAATTCACTGTGCAAAGTGAATGGAGTGTTGGTTCGCTTTCTAAATGCTGTCCTTTCCGAGAAAATCACTTTCCTTTGAAAGAGCCTTAAGCTACTTACAAGCATTCAACAAAAACTCACATGCATTTCTCTGAAAGAGAAGCAGTCTGTTCCAACACTTCAGTTCTCTGTGCGAAGGGAATGGAGTGTTTCTTCACTTTCTAAATGCTGTCCTTTCAAAGAAAATCACTTTCCTTTGAAAGTGCCTTACGCTACTTGCAAACATTCACAAGAAACACTAATACGTTTCCATGAAAGAGAAGCAATCTGTTCCAACACTTCAATTCACTGTGCGAAGTGAATGGAGTGTTGCCTCACTTTTGAAATGCTGTCCTTTCAGAGAAAATCAATTTTGTTTGAAAGTGCCTTAAGCAACTTTCAAGCATTCAACAGAAACTCACATGCATTTCTCTGAAAGAGAAGCCTTCACTTCCAACACTTCAATTCACTGTGCGAAGGGAATGGAGTGTTCCTTCACTTTCTAAATGCTGTCCTTTCAGAGAAAATCAATTCTGTTTGAAAGAGCTTGTAAGCTACTTACAAGCATTCAACAGAAACTCACATGCATTTCTCTGAAAGAGAAGCAGTCTGTTCCAACACTTCAATTCACTGCAGGAAGGGAATGGAGTGTTGCTTCACTTTCTAAATGCTGTCCTTTCAGAGAAAATCACTTTCCTTTGAAAGTGCCTTAAGCTACTTACAAGCATTCAACAAAAACTCACATGCATTTCTCTGAAAGAGAAGCAGTCTGTTCCAACACTTCAATTCACTGCAGGAAGGGAATGGAGTGTTGCTTCACTTTCTAAATGCTGTCCTTTCAGAGAAAATCACTTTCCTTTGAAAGTGCCTTAAACTACTTTCAAGCAATCACAAAAAACTCACATGCGTTTCTCTGAAACAGAAGCAGTCTCTTCCAACACTTCAATACACTGTGCGAAGTGAAAGGAGTGTTGCTTCACTTTCTAAATGCTGCCCTTTCAGAGAAAATCACTTTCCTTTGAAAGTGCCTTAAGGTATTTACAAGCATTAGGATGAAACTCACATGCGTTTCTCTGAAAGAGAAGCAGTCTGTTCCAAAAGTTCAATTCAGTGTGCGAAATGAATGGAGTGTTGCTTCACTTTCTAAATTTTGACCTTTAGAGAAAATCACTTTCCTTTGAAAGTGCTTTAAGCTATGTACAAGCATTCAACAGAAACTCACATGCATTTATCTGAAAGAGAAGCAGTCTGTTACAACACTTCAATTCTCTGTGCGAATTGAATGGAGTGTTGCTTCACTTTCTAAATGCTGTACTTTCAGAGAAAATAACTTTTGTTTGAAAGTGCCTTAAGCAACTTTCACACATTCACAAGAAACTCACATGCATTTCTCTGAAAAGAAGCCTTCTCTTCCAACACTTCAATTCACTGTGGGAAGTGAATGGAGTGTTGCTTCACTTTCTTAATGCTGTCCTTTCAGAGAAAATCACTCTCTTTTGAAACTGCCTTAAGCTATTTACAAGCATTCACAAGAAACTCACATGCGTTTCTCTGAAATAGAAGCAGTCTGTTCCAAAACTTCGATTCACTGTACGAAGTGAATGGAGTGTTCCTTCACTTTCTAAAGTCTGTCCTTTCAGAGAAAATCACTTTCCTTTGAAAGTGCCTTAAGCTACTTACAAGAATTAGGAAGAAACTCACATGCGTTTCTCTGAAAGAGAAGCAGTCTGTTCCAACACTTCAATTCACTGTGCGAAGTGAATGGAGTGTTGCTTCACTATCTAAATGCTGTACTTTCAGAGAAAATTACTTGTGTTTGAAAGTGCCTTAAGCAACTTTCAAGCATTCACAAGAAACTCACATGCATTTCTCTGAAAGAGAAGCCTACTCTTGCCACACTTCAATTCACTGTGCGAAGTGAATGGAGTGTTGCTTCACTTTCTAAATGCTGTCCTTTCAGAGAAAATCACTTTCCGTTGAAAGTGCCTTAAGCTACTTACAAGCATTCACCAGAAACTCACATGTGTTTCTCTGAAAGAGAAGCAATCTGTTCCAACACTTCAATTCACTGTTCGAAGTGAATGGAATGTTACTTCACTTTGTAAATTCTGTACTTTCAGAGAAAATCACTTTCCTTTGAAAGTGCCTTAAGCTACTTTCAAGCGTTCACAAGAAACTCACATGCGTTTCACTGAAAGAGAAGCATTCTGTTCAAACACTTCAATTCACTGTGCAAAGTGAATGGAGTGTTGCCTCACTTTTGAAATGCTGTCCTTTCAGAGAAAATCACTTTCCTTTGAAACTGTCTTAAGTTACTTTCAAGCATTCACAAAAACTCACATGCGTTTCTCTGATAGAGAAGTCTGTTCCAACACTTCAATTCACTGTGCGAAGTGAATGGAGTGTTGCTTCACTTTCTAAATGCTGTCCTTTCCGAGAAAATCACTTTCCTTTGAAAGAGCCTTAAGCTACTTACAAGCATTCAACAGAAACTCACATGCAATTCTCTAAAAGAGAAGCAGTCTGTTCCAACACTTCAATATACTGCACGAAGGGAATGGAGTGTTGCTTCACTTTCTAAATGCTGTCCGTTCAAAGAAAATCACTTTCCTTAGAAAGTGCCTTTAGCTACTTACAAACATTCACAAAAAACTCACATGCATTTCTCTGAAAGGGAAGCAGTCTGTTCCAAAACTTCAATTCATTGTATGAAGTGAAGGGAGTGTTGCTTCACTTTCTAAATGCTGTCCTTTCAGAGAAAATCACTTTCCTTTGAAAGTGCCTTAAGCTACTTACAAGCATTCAACAGAAACACACATGCATTTCTCTGAAAGAGAAGAAGTCTGTTCCAACACTTCAATTCTCTGTGCGAAGTGAATGGAGTGTTGCTTCACATTCTAAATGCTGTCCTTTCAAAGAAAATCACTTTCCTTTTAAAGTGCCTTAAGCTACTTGAAAGCATTCACAAGAAACACTAATGCGTTTCTATGAAAGAGAAGCAGTCTGTTCCAACACTTCAATTCACTGCACGAAGTGAATGGAGTATTGCAACAATTTCCAAATGCTGTCCTTTCAGAGAAAATCACTTTCCTTTGAATGAGCCTTGAGCTACTTACAAGCATTCACCAGAAACTCACATGCGTTTCTCTGAAAGAGAAGCAGTCTGTTCCAACACTTCAATTCACTGTGCGAAGTGAATGGAGTGTTGCTTCACTTTCTAAATGCTGTCCTTTCAGAGAAAATAACGTTCCTTTGAAAGTGCCTTAAGCTACTTACAAGCATTCACCAGAAACTCACATGCGTTACTCTGAAAGAGAAGCAGTCTGTTCCAACACTTCAATTCACTGTGCGATGTAAATGGAATGTTACTACACTTTCTAAATGCTGTCCTTTCAGAGAAAATTACTTTCCTTTGAAAGTGCCTTAAGCTACTTACAAGCATTAGGAAGAAACTCACATGCGTTTCTCTGAAAGAGAAGCAGTCTGTTCCAACACTTCAATTCACTGTGCGAAGTGAATGGAGTGTTGCTTCACTTTCTAAATGCTGTCCTTTCAGAGAAAATCACTTTCCTTTGAAAGTGCCTTAAGCTACTTACAAGCATTCAACAAAAACTCACATGCATTTCTCTGAAAGAGAAGCAGTCTGTTCCAACACTTCAATTCACTGCAGGAAGGGAATGGAGTGTTGCTTCACTTTCTAAATGCTGTCCTTTCAGAGAAAATCACTTTCCTTTGAAAGTGCCTTAAACTACTTTCAAGCAATCACAAAAAACTCACATGCGTTTCTCTGAAACAGAAGCAGTCTCTTCCAACACTTCAATACACTGTGCGAAGTGAAAGGAGTGTTGCTTCACTTTCTAAATGCTGCCCTTTCAGAGAAAATCACTTTCCTTTGAAAGTGCCTTAAGGTATTTACAAGCATTAGGATGAAACTCACATGCGTTTCTCTGAAAGAGAAGCAGTCTGTTCCAAAAGTTCAATTCAGTGTGCGAAATGAATGGAGTGTTGCTTCACTTTCTAAATTTTGACCTTTAGAGAAAATCACTTTCCTTTGAAAGTGCTTTAAGCTATGTACAAGCATTCAACAGAAACTCACATGCATTTATCTGAAAGAGAAGCAGTCTGTTACAACACTTCAATTCTCTGTGCGAATTGAATGGAGTGTTGCTTCACTTTCTAAATGCTGTACTTTCAGAGAAAATAACTTTTGTTTGAAAGTGCCTTAAGCAACTTTCACACATTCACAAGAAACTCACATGCATTTCTCTGAAAAGAAGCCTTCTCTTCCAACACTTCAATTCACTGTGGGAAGTGAATGGAGTGTTGCTTCACTTTCTTAATGCTGTCCTTTCAGAGAAAATCACTCTCTTTTGAAACTGCCTTAAGCTATTTACAAGCATTCACAAGAAACTCACATGCGTTTCTCTGAAATAGAAGCAGTCTGTTCCAAAACTTCGATTCACTGTACGAAGTGAATGGAGTGTTCCTTCACTTTCTAAAGTCTGTCCTTTCAGAGAAAATCACTTTCCTTTGAAAGTGCCTTAAGCTACTTACAAGCATTAGGAAGAAACTCACATGCGTTTCTCTGAAAGAGAAGCAGTCTGTTCCAACACTTCAATTCACTGTGCGAAGTGAATGGAGTGTTGCTTCACTATCTAAATGCTGTACTTTCAGAGAAAATTACTTGTGTTTGAAAGTGCCTTAAGCAACTTTCAAGCATTCACAAGAAACTCACATGCATTTCTCTGAAAGAGAAGCCTACTCTTGCCACACTTCAATTCACTGTGCGAAGTGAATGGAGTGTTGCTTCACTTTCTAAATGCTGTCCTTTCAGAGAAAATCACTTTCCGTTGAAAGTGCCTTAAGCTACTTACAAGCATTCACCAGAAACTCACATGTGTTTCTCTGAAAGAGAAGCAATCTGTTCCAACACTTCAATTCACTGTTCGAAGTGAATGGAATGTTACTTCACTTTGTAAATTCTGTACTTTCAGAGAAAATCACTTTCCTTTGAAAGTGCCTTAAGCTACTTTCAAGCGTTCACAAGAAACTCACATGCGTTTCACTGAAAGAGAAGCATTCTGTTCAAACACTTCAATTCACTGTGCAAAGTGAATGGAGTGTTGCCTCACTTTTGAAATGCTGTCCTTTCAGAGAAAATCACTTTCCTTTGAAACTGTCTTAAGTTACTTTCAAGCATTCACAAAAACTCACATGCGTTTCTCTGATAGAGAAGTCTGTTCCAACACTTCAATTCACTGTGCGAAGTGAATGGAGTGTTGCTTCACTTTCTAAATGCTGTCCTTTCCGAGAAAATCACTTTCCTTTGAAAGAGCCTTAAGCTACTTACAAGCATTCAACAGAAACTCACATGCAATTCTCTAAAAGAGAAGCAGTCTGTTCCAACACTTCAATATACTGCACGAAGGGAATGGAGTGTTGCTTCACTTTCTAAATGCTGTCCGTTCAAAGAAAATCACTTTCCTTAGAAAGTGCCTTTAGCTACTTACAAACATTCACAAAAAACTCACATGCATTTCTCTGAAAGGGAAGCAGTCTGTTCCAAAACTTCAATTCATTGTATGAAGTGAAGGGAGTGTTGCTTCACTTTCTAAATGCTGTCCTTTCAGAGAAAATCACTTTCCTTTGAAAGTGCCTTAAGCTACTTACAAGCATTCAACAGAAACACACATGCATTTCTCTGAAAGAGAAGAAGTCTGTTCCAACACTTCAATTCTCTGTGCGAAGTGAATGGAGTGTTGCTTCACATTCTAAATGCTGTCCTTTCAAAGAAAATCACTTTCCTTTGAAAGTGCCTTAAGCTACTTGAAAGCATTCACAAGAAACACTAATGCGTTTCTATGAAAGAGAAGCAGTCTGTTCCAACACTTCAATTCACTGCACGAAGTGAATGGAGTATTGCAACAATTTCCAAATGCTGTCCTTTCAGAGAAAATCACTTTCCTTTGAATGAGCCTTGAGCTACTTACAAGCATTCACCAGAAACTCACATGCGTTTCTCTGAAAGAGAAGCAGTCTGTTCCAACACTTCAATTCACTGTGCGAAGTGAATGGAGTGTTGCTTCACTTTCTAAATGCTGTCCTTTCAGAGAAAATAACGTTCCTTTGAAAGTGCCTTAAGCTACTTACAAGCATTCACCAGAAACTCACATGCGTTACTCTGAAAGAGAAGCAGTCTGTTCCAACACTTCAATTCACTGTGCGATGTAAATGGAATGTTACTACACTTTCTAAATGCTGTCCTTTCAGAGAAAATTACTTTCCTTTGAAAGTGCCTTAAGCTACTTACAAGCATTAGGAAGAAACTCACATGCGTTTCTCTGAAAGAGAAGCAGTCTGTTCCAACACTTCAATTCACTGTGCGAAGTGAATGGAGTGTTGCTTCACTTTCTAAATGCTGTCCTTTCAGAGAAAATCACTTTCCTTTGAAAGTGCCTTAAGCTACTTACGAACATTCACAAAAAACTCACATGCATTTCTCTGAAAGGGAAGCAGTCTGTTCCAAAACTTCAATTCATTGTATGAAGTGAATGGAGTGTTGCTTCACTTTCTAAATGCTGTCCTTTCAGAGAAAATCACTTTCCTTTGAAAGTGCCTTAAGCTAATTTCAAGCATTCACAAGAAACTCACATGCATTTCTCTGAAAGAGACGCAGTCTATTCCAACACTTCAATTCACTGCACGAAGTGAATGGAGTGTTGCTTCACTTTCTAAATGCTGTCCTTTCAGAGAAAATCACTTTCATTTGAAACTGCCTTAATCTACTTACAAGCATTCAGAAGAAACTCACATCTGTTTCTCTGAAAGAGAAGGAGTCTGTTCCAACACTTCAATTCACTGTGCGAAGTGAATGGAGTGGTGCTTCACTTTCTAAATGCTGTCCTTTCAGAGAAAATCACTTTCCTATGAAAGTGCCTTAAGCTACTTACAAACATTAGGAAGAAACTCACATGCGTTTCTCTGAAAGAGAAGCAGTCTGTTCCAACACTTCAATTCACTGTGCGAAGTGAAAGGAGTATTGCTTCACTTTCTAAATGCTATACTTTCAGAGAAAATCACTTTTGTTTGAAAGTGCCTTAAGAAACTTTCAAGCATTCACAAGAAACTCACATGCATTTCTCTGAAAGAGAAACCTTCTCTTCCAACACTTCAATTCACTGCGCGAAGTGAATGGAGTGTTGCTTCACTTTCTAAATGCTGTGCTTTCAGAGAAAATCACTTTCCTTTGAAAGTGCCTTAAGCTAATTTCAAGCATTCACAAGAAACTCACATCCATTTCTCTGAAAGAGACGCAGTCTGTTCCAACACTTCAATTCACTGCACGAAGGGAATGGAGTGTTGCTTCACTTTCTAAATGCTGTCCTTTCAGAGGAAATCACTTTCCTTTGAAAGTGCCTTAAGCTACTTACATGCATTCAACAGAAACTCACATGCATTTCTCTGAAAGAGAAGCAGTCTGTTCCAACACTTCAATTCACTGTTAGAAGTGAATGGAATGATACTTCACTTTGTAAATGCTGTACTTTCAGAGAAAATCACTTTCTTTTGAAAGTGCCTTAAGCTACTTTCAAGCGTTCACAGAAAACTCACATGCGTTTCACTGAAAGAGAAGCAGTCTGTTCAAACACTTCAATTCACTGTGCAAAGTGAATGGAGTGTTGCCTCACTTTCGAAATGCTGTCATTTCCGAGGAAATCACTTTCCTTTTAAAGTGCCTTAAGCTACTTTCAAGCATTCAAAAAAAACTCACATGCGTTTCTCTGAAAGAGAAGCATTCTGTTCCAACACTTCAATTCACTGTGCGAAGTGAATGGAGTGTTGCTTCACTTTCTAAATGCTGTCCTTTCAGAGGAAATCACTTTCCTTAGAAAGAACCTTAAGCTACTTACAAGCATTCAACAGAAACTCACATGCATTTCTCTGAAAGAGAAGCAGTCTGTTTCAACACTTCAATTCACTGTGCGAAGTGAATGGAGTGTTGCTTCACTTTCTAAATGCTGTCCTTTCAGAGAAAATCACTTTTCTTAGAAAGTGCCTTTAGCTACTTACAAGCATTAGGAAGAAACTCACATGCGTTTCTCTGAAAGAGAAGCAGTCTGTTCCAACACTTCAATTCACTGTGCGAAGTGAATGGAGTGTTGCTTCACTTTCTAAATGCTGTCCTTTCAGAGAAAATCACTTTCCTTTGAAAGTGCCTTAAGCTACTTACAAGCATTAGGAATAAACTCACATGCATTTCTCTGAAAGTGAAGAAGTCTGTTCCAACACTTCAATTTTCTGTGCAAAGTGAATGGAGTGTTGCTTCACTTTCTAAATGCTGTCCTTTCAGAGAAAATCACTTTCCTTTGAAAGTGCCTTAAGCTAATTTCAAGCATTCACAAGAAACTCACATGCATTTCTCTGAAAGAGACGAAGTCTGTTCCAACACTTCAATTCACTGCATGAAGTGAATGGAGTGTTGGAACAATTTCTAAATGCTGTCCTTTCAGAGAAAATCACTTTCCTTTGAAACTGCCTTAATCTACTTACAAGCATTCAGAAGAAACTCACATCTGTTTCTCTGAAAGAGAAGGAGTCTGTTCCAACTCTTCAATTCACTGTGCGAAGTGAATGGAGTGTTGCTTCACTTTCTAAATGCTGTCCTTTCAGAGAAAATCACTTTCCTATGAAAGTGCCTTAAGCTACTTACAAACATTAGGAAGAAACTCACATGCGTTTCTCTGAAAGAGAAGCAGTCTGTTCCAACACTTCAATTCACTGTGCGAAGTGAATGGAGTATTGCTTCACTTTCTAAATGCTGTACTTTCAGAGAAAATCACTTTTGTTTGAAAGTGCCTTAAGCTACTAACAAGCTTTCAACAGAAACTCACATGCATTTCTCTGAAAGAGAAGCAGTCTGTTCCAACACTTCAATTCACTGTGCGAATTGAATGGAGTGTTGCTTCACTTTCTAAATGCTGTCCTTTCAGAGAAAATCACTTTCCTTTGAAAGTGCCTTAAGCTACTTACAAGCATTCAACAGAAACTCACATGCATTTCTCTGAAAGTGAAGAACTCTGTTCCAACACTTCAATTCTATGTGCGAAGTGAATGGAGTATTGCTTCACTTTCTAAATGCTGTCCTTTCAGAGAAAGTTACTTTCCTTTGAAAGTGCCTTAAGCTACTTGCAAGCATTCACAAGAAACACTAATGCGTTTCTATGAAAGAGAAGCATTCTGTTCCAACACTTCAATTCACTGTACGAAGTGAATGGAGAGTTGCAACAACTTCTAAATGCTCTCCTTTCAGAGAAAATCACTTTCCTTTGAAACTGCCTTAATCTACTTAAAAGCATTCAGAAGAAACTCACATCCGTTTCTCTGAAAGAGAAGGAGTCTGTTAAAACACATCAATTCACTGTGCGAAGTGAATGGAGTGGTGCTTCACTTTCTAAATGCTGTCCTTTCAGAGAAATTCACTTTCCCTTGAAAGTGCCTTAAGCTACTAACAAGCTTTCAACAGAAACTCACATGCATTTCTCTGAAAGAGAAGCAGTCTGTTCCAACACTTCAATTCACTGTGCGAAGTGAATGGAGTGTTGCTTCACTTTCTAAATGCTGTACTTCCATAGAAAATCACTTTTGTTTGAAAGTGCCTTCAGAAACTTTCAAGCATTCAAAAGAAACTCTCATGCATTTCTCTGAAAGAGAAACCTTCTCTTCCAACACTTCAATTCACTGTGCGAAGTGAATGGAGTGTTGCTTCACTTTCTAAATGCTGTCCTTTCCGAGAAAATCACTTTCCTTTGAAAGTGCCTTAAGCTACTTACAAGCATTCAGCAGAAACTCACATGCATTTCTCTGAAAGAGACGCAGTCTGTTCCAACACTTCAATTCACTGTGCGAAGTGAATGGAGTGTTGCTTCACTCTCTAAATGCTTTCCTTTTAGAGAAAATCACTTTCCTTTGAAAGTGCCTTAAGCAACTTGCAAGCATTCACAAGAAACACTAATGCGTTTCTATGAAAGAGAAGCACTCTGTTCCAACACTTCAATTCACTGCACGAAGGGAATGGAGTGTTGCTTCACTTTCTAAATGCTGTCCTTACAGAGAAAATTACTTTCCTTTGAAAGTGCCTTAAGCTACTTGCAAGCATTCACAAGCAACACTAATGCGTTTCTATGAAAGAGAAGCACTCTGTTCCAACACTTCAATTCACTGCGCGAAGGGAACGGAGTATTGCTTCACTTTCTAAATGCTGTCCTTTAAGAGAAAATCACTTTCCTTTGAAAGAGCCTTTAGCTACTTACAAGTATTCAACAGAAACTCACATGCATTTTTCGAAAAGAGAAGCAGTCTGTTCTAACACTTCAATTCACTGTTCCAAGTGAATGGAGTGTTGCTACACTTTCTAAATGCTGTCATTTCAGAGAAAATCACTTTCCTTTGCAAGTGCCTTAAGCTACTTTCAAGCATTCACAAAAAATTTACATGCGTTTCTCTGAAAGAGAAGCATTCTGTTCCAACACTTCAATTCACTGTGCGAAGTGAATGGAGTGTTGCTTCACTTTCTAAATGCTGTCCTTTCAGAGAAAATCACTTTCCTTTGAAAGAGCCTTAAGCTACTTACAAGCATTCAACAGAAAATCACATGCATTTCTCTGAAAGAGAAGCAGTCTGTTCCAACACGTCAATTCACTGCACGAAGGGAATGGAGTGTTGCTTCACTTTCTAAATGCTGTCCTTTAAGAGAAATTCACTTTCCCTTGAAAGTGCCTTAAGCTACTAACAAGCTTTCAACAGAAACTCACATGCATTTCTCTGAAAGAGAAGCAGTCTGTTCCAACACTTCAATTCACTGTGCGAAGTGAATGGAGTGTTGCTTCACTTTCTAAAAGCTGTACTTTCAGAGAAAATCACTTTCCTTTGAAAGTGCCTTAAGCTACTTACAAGAATTCACCAGAAACTCACATGCGTTTCTCTGAAAGAGAAGCAGTCGGTTCCAACACTTCAATTCTCTGTGCGAAGTTAATGGAATGTTACTTCACTTTCTAAATGCTGTACTTTCAGAGAAACTCACTTTCCTTTGAAAGTGCCTTAAACTACTTTCAAGCATTCAGAAGAAACACACATGCGTTTCTCTGAAATAGAAGCAGTCTGTTCCAACACTTCAATTCACTGTGCGAAGTGAATGGAGTGTTGCTTCACTTTCTAAATGCTGTCCTTACAGAGAAAATCACTTTCATTTGAAAGTGCCTTAAGCTACTTACAAGCATTAGAAAGAAACTCACATGCGTTTCTCTGAAAGAGAAGCAGTATGTTCCAACACGTCAATTCACTGTGCGAAGTGAATGGAGTGTTGCTTCACTTTCTAAATGCTGTCCTTTCCGAGAAAATCACTTTCCTTTGAAAGTGCCTTAAGCTACATACAAGCATTCACAAGAAACACTTATGCGTTTCTATGAAAGGGAAGCAGTCTGTTCCAACACTTCAATTCACTGCACGAAGTGAATGGAGTGTTGCTTTACTTTCTAAATGCTGTCCTTTCAGAGAAAATCAATTCTGTTTGAAAGAGCTTGTAAGCTACTTTCAAGCATTCAACAGAAACTCACATGCATTTCTCTGAAATAGAAGCAGTCAGTTCCAACACTTCAATTCACTGCACGAAGGGAATGGAGTGTTGCTTCACTTTCTAAATGCTGTCCTTTCAGAGAAAATCACTTTCCTTTGAAAGTGCCTTAAGCTACTTACAAGCATTAGGAATAAACTCACATGCATTTCTCTGAAAGTGAAGAAGTCTGTTCCAACACTTCAATTCTCTGTGCAAAGTGAATGGAGTGTTGCTTCACTTTCTAAATGCTGTCCTTTCAGAGAAAATCACTTACCTTTGAAAGTGCCTTAAGCTAATTTCAAGCATTCACAAGAAACTCACATGCATTTTTCTGAAAGAGACGCAGTCTGTTCCAACACTTCAATTCACTGCACGAAGTGAATGGAGTGTTGGAACAATTTCTAAATGCTGTCCTTTCAGAGAAAATCACTTTCCTATGAAAGTGCCTTAAGCTACTTACAAACATTAGGAAGAAACTCACATGCGTTTCTCTGAAAGAGAAACCTTCTCTTCCAACACTTCAATTCACTGCGCAAAGTGAATGGAGTGTTGCTTCACTTTCTAAATGCTGTCCTTTCAGAGAAAATCACTTTCCCTTGAAAGTGCCTTAAGCTAATTTCAAGCATTCACAAGAAACTCACATCCATTTCTCTGAAAGAGACGCAGTCTGTTCCAACACTTCAATTCACTGCACGAAGGGAATGGAGTGTTGCTTCACTTTCTAAATGCTGTCCTTTCAGAGAAAATCACTTTCCTTTGAAAGTGCCTTAAGCTACTTACATGCATTCAACAGAAACTCACATGCATTTCTCTGAAAGAGAAGCAGTCTGTTCCAACACTTCAATTCACTGTTAGAAGTGAATGGAATGATACTTCACTTTGTAAATGCTGTACTTTCAGAGAAAATCACTTTCTTTTGAAAGTGCCTTAAGCTACTTTCAAGCGTTCACAGAAAACTCACATGCGTTTCACTGAAAGAGAAGCAGTCTGTTCAAACACTTCAATTCACTGTGCAAAGTGATTGGAGCGTTGCCTCACTTTCGAAATGCTGTCATTTCCGAGGAAATCACTTTCCTTTTAAAGTGCCTTAAGCTACTTTCAAGCATTCAAAAAAAACTCACATGCGTTTCTCTGAAAGAGAAGCATTCTGTTCCAACACTTCAATTCAATGTGCGAAGTGAATGGAGTGTTGCTTCACTTTCTAAATGCTGTCCTTTCAGAGGAAATCACTTTCCTTAGAAAGAACTTTAAGCTACTTACAAGCATTCAACAGAAACTCACATGCATTTCTCTGAAAGAGAAGCAGTCTGTTCCAACACTTCAATTCACTGTGCGAAGTGAATGGAGTGTTGCTTCACTTTCTAAATGCTGTCCTTTCAGAGAAAATCACTTTCCTTAGAAAGTGCCTTTAGCTACTTACAAACATTCACAAAAAACTCACAAGCATTTCTCTGAAAGGGAAGCAGTCTGTTCCAAAACTTCAATTCAGTGTGTGAACTGAATGGAGTGTTGCTTCACTTTCTAAATGCTGTCCTTTCAGAGAAAATCACTTTCCTTTCAAAGTGCCTTAAGCTACTTACAAGCATTCAACAGAAACACACATGCATTTCTCTGAAAGAGAAGAAGTCTGTTCCAACACTTCAATTCTCTGTGCGAAGTGAATGGAGTGTTGCTTCACATTCTAAATGCTGTACTTTCAAAGAAAATCACTTTCCTTTGAAAGTGCCTTAAGCTACTTGAAAGCATTCACAAGAAACACTAATGCGTTTCTATGAAAGAGAAGCAGTCTGTTCCAACACTTCAATTCACTGTGCGAAGTGAATGGAGTGTTGCTTCACTTTCTAAATGCTGTCCTTTCAGAGAAAATCTCTTTCCTTTGAAAGAGCCTTAAGCTACTTACAAGCATTCAACAGAAAATCACATGCATATCTCTGAAAGAGAAGCAGTCTGTTCCAACACGTCAATTCACTGCACGAAGGGAAATGAGTGTTGCATCACTTTCTAAATGCTGTCCTTTCAGAGAAATTCACTTTCCCTTGAAAGTGCCTTAAGCTACTAACAAGCTTTCAACAGAAACTCACATGCATTTCTCTGAAAGAGAAGCAGTCTGTTCCAACACTTCAATTCACTGTGCGAAGTGAATGGAGTGTTGCTTCACTTTCTAAAAGCTCTACTTTCAGAGAAAATCACTTTCCTTTGAAAGTGCCTTAAGCTACTTACAAGAATTCACCAGAAACTCACATGCGTTTCTCTGAAAGAGAAGCAGTCGGTTCCAACACTTCAATTCTCTGTGCGAAGTGAATGGAATGTTACTTCAGTTTCTAAATGCTGTACTTTCAGAGAAACTCACTTTCCTTTGAAAGTGCCTTAAACTACTTTCAAGCATTCAGAAGAAACACACATGCGTTTCTCTGAAATAGAAGCATTCTGTTCCAACACTTCAATTCACTGTGCGAAGTGAATGGAGTATTGCTTCACTTTCTAAATGCTCTGCTTTCCGAGAAAATCACTTTCATTTGAAAGTGCCTTAAGCTACTTACAAGCATTAGAAAGAATCTCACATGCGTTTCTCTGAAAGAGAAGCAGTCTGTTCCAACACTTCAATTCACTGTGCGAAGTGAATGGAGTGTTGCTTCACTTTCTAAATGCTGTCCTTTCCGAGAAAATCACTTTCCTTTGAAAGTGCCTTAAGCTACATACAAGCATTCACAAGAAACACTTATGTGTATCTATGAAAGGGAAGCAGTCTGTTCCAACACTTCAATTCACTGCACGAAGTGAATGGAGTGTTGCTTTACTTTCTAAATGCTGTCCTTTCAGAGAAAATCAATTCTGTTTGAAAGAGCTTGTAAGCTACTTACAAGCATTCAACAGAAACTCACATGCATTTCTCTGAAATAGAAGCAGTCTGTTCCAACACTTCAATTCACTGCACGAAGGGAATGGAGTGTTGCTTCACTTTCTAAATGCTGTCCTTTCAGAGAAAATCACTTTCCTTTGAAAGTGCCTTAAGCTACTTACAAGCATTCAACAAAAACTCACATGCATTTCTCTGAAAGAGAAGCAGTCTGTTCCAACCCTTCAATTCACTGTGCGAAGTGAATGGAGTGTTGCTTCACTTTCTAAATGCTGTGCTTTCAGAGAAAATCACTTTCCTTTGAAAGTGCCTTATGCTACTTTCATGCAATCACAAAAAACTCACATGCGTTTCTGTGAAACAAAAGCAGTCTCTTCCAACACTTCAATTCACTGTGCGAAGTGAAAGGAGGGTTGCTTCACTTTCTAAATGCTGTCCTTTCAGAGAAAATCACTTTCCTTTGAAAGTGCCTTAAGGTACTTATAAGCATTAGGATGAAACTCACATGCGTTTCTCTGAAAGAGAAGCAGTCTGTTCCAAAACTTCTTTCAGTGTGCGAAGTGGAGTGTTGCTTCACTTTCTAAATGCTGTCCTTTCAGAGAAAATCACTTTCCTTTGAAAGAGCCTTAAGCTACTTACAAGCATTCAACAGAAACTCACATGCATTTCTCTGAAAGAGAAGCAGTCTGTTCCAACACTTCAATTCACTGTTCCAAGTGAATGGAATGTTACTTCACTTTCTAAATGCTGTCCTTTCAGAAAAAATCACTTTCCTTTGAAAGTGCCTTAAGCTACTTTCAAGCATTCACAGGAAACACATATGCGTTTCTCTGAAATAGAAGCAGTCTTTTCCAACACTTCAATTCACTGTGCGAAGTGAATGGAGTGTTGCTTCACTTTCTAAATCCTGTCCTTTCAGAGAAAATCACTTTTGTTTGAAAGTGCCTTAAACAACTTTCAAGCATTCACAAGAAATTCACATGCATTTCTCTGAAAGAGAAGCCTTCTCTTCCAACACTTCAATTCACTGTGCGAAATGAATGGAGTGTTGCTTCACTTTCTAAATGCTGTCCTTTCAGAGAAAATCACTTTCCTTTGAAAGTGCCTTAAGCTACTTACAAGCATTAGGAAGAAACTCACATGCGTTTCTCTGAAAGAGAAGCAGTCTGTTCCAACACTTCAATTCACTGTGCGAAGTGAATGGAGTGTTGCTTCACTTTCTAAATGCTGTACTTTCCGAGAAAATCACTTTTGTTTGTAAGTGCCTTAAGAAACTTACAAGCATTCACAAGAAACTCACATGCATTTCTCTGAAAGAGAAACCTTCTCTTCCAACACTTCAATTCACTGTGCGAAGTGAATGGAGTGTTGCTTCACTTTCTAAATGCTGTCCTTTCAGAGAAAATCACTTTCCTTTGTAAGTGCCTTAAATTACTTGCAAGCATTAGTAAGGAACTCACATGCGTTTCTCTGAAAGAGAAGCAGTCTGTTCCAACACTTCAATTCACTGTGCGAGGTGAATGGAGTGTTGCTTCACTTTCTAAATGTTGTACTTTCAGAGAAAATCACTTTTGTTTGAAAGTGCCTTAAGCAACTTTCACGCATTCACAAGGAACTCACATGCATTTCTCTGAAAGAGAAGCCTTCTCTTTCAACACTTAATTCACTGTGCGAAATGAATGGAGTGTTGCTTCACTTTCTAAATGCTGTCCTTTCAGAGAAAATCACTTTCCATTGATAGTGCCTTAAGCTACTTTCAAGCATTCAACAGAAACTCACATGCATTTCTCTGAAAGAGAAGCAGTCTGTTCCAACACTTCAATTCACTGTTCCAAGTGAATGCAATGATACTTCACTTTGTAAATGCTGTACTTTCAGAGAAAATCACTTTCCTTTGAACGTGCCTAAAGCTACTTACAAGCATTCACCAGAAATTCACATGCATTTCTCTGAAATAGAAGCAGTCTGTTCCAAATCTTCAATTCAGTGTGCGAAGTGAATGGAGTGTTGCTTCACTTTCTACATGCTGTCCTTTAAGAGAAAATCACTTTCCTTTGAAAGTGCCTTAAGCTACTTACAAGCATTCACCAGAAACTCACATGCGCTTCTCTGAAAGAGAAGCTGTCTGTTCCAAAACTTCAATTCACTGTGCGAAGTGAATGGAGTGTTGCCTCACTTTCTAAATGCTGTCCGTTCAGAGAAAATCACTTTCCTTTGATAGTGCCTTAAGTTACTTGCAAGCATTAGGAAGAAACTCACATGCGTTTCGCTGAAAGAGAAGCAGTCTGTTCCAACACTTCAATTCTCTGTGCGAAGTGAATGGAGTGTTGCTTCACTTTCTAAATGCTGTCCTTTCGGAGAAAATCACTTTCCTTTGAAAGTGCCTTAAGGAACTTACAAGCATTAAGATGAAACTCACATGCGTTTCTCTGAAAGAGAAGCAGTCTGTTCCAAAACTTCAATTCAGTGTGCGAAGTGAATGGAGTGTTGCTTCACTTTCTAAATGCTGTCCTTTCAGAGAAAATCACTTTCCTTTGAAACTGCCTTAAAATACTTACAAGCATTCAGAAGAAACTCACATCTGTTTCTCTGAAAGAGAAGGAGTCTGTTCCAACACTTCAATTCACTGTGCGAAGTGAATGGAGTGTTGCTTCACTTTCTAAATGCTGTCCTTTCAGAGAAAATCACTTTCCTTTAAAAGTGCCTTAAGCTACTTACAAGCATTAGGAAGAAACTCACATGCGTTTCTCTGAAAGAGAAGCAATCTGTTCCAACCCTTCAATTCACTGTTCGAAGTGAATGGAGTGTTGCTTCACTTTCTAAATGCTGTCCTTTCAGAGAAAATCACTTTTGTTTGAAAGTGCCTTAAGAAACTTTCAAGCATTCACAAGAAACTCACATGCATTTCTCTGAAAGAGAAACCTTCTCTTCCAACACTTCAATTCACTGTGCGAAGTGAATGGAGTGTTGCTTCACTTTCTAAATGCTTTCCTTTCAGAGAAAATCACTTTTCTTTGAAAGTGCCTTAAGCAACTTGCAAGCATTCACAAGAAACGCTAATGCGTTTCTAGGAAAGAGAAGCACTCTGTTCCTACTTCAATTCACTGTGCGAAGTGAATGGAGTGTTGCTTCACTTTCTTAATGCTGTCCTTTCAGAGAAAATCACTTTCCTTTGAAAGTGCCTTAAGCAACTTTCACGCATTCACAAGAAACTCACATGCATTTCTCTGAAAGAGAAGCCTTCTCTTCCAACACTTCAATTCACTGTGCGAAGTGAATGGACTGTTGCTTCACTTTCTAAATGCTGTCTTTCAGAGAAAATCACTTTCCTTTGAATGTGCCTTAAGCTACTTACAAGCATTCACCAGAAACTCACATGCGCTTCTCTGAAATAGAAGCAGTCTGTTCCAACACTTCAATTCACTGTGCGAAGTGAATGGAGTGTTGCTTCACTTTCTAAATGCTGTCCTTTCAGAGAAAATCACTTTCCTTAGAAAGTGCCTTTAGCTACTTACAAACATTCACAAAAAACTCACAAGCATTTCTCTGAAAGGGAAGCAGTCTGTTCCAAAACTTCAATTCAGTGTGTGAAGTGAATGGAGTGTTGCTTCACTTTCTAAATGCTGTCCTTTCAGAGAAAATCACTTTCCTTTCAAAGTGCCTTAAGCTACTTACAAGCATTCAACAGAAACACACATGCATTTCTCTGAAAGAGAAGAAGTCTGTTCCAACACTTCAATTCTCTGTGCGAAGTGAATGGAGTGTTGCTTCACATTCTAAATACTGTACTTTCAAAGAAAATCACTTTCCTTTGAAAGTGCCTTAAGCTACTTGAAAGCATTCACAAGAAACACTAATGCGTTTCTATGAAAGAGAAGCAGTCTGTTCCAACACTTCAATTCACTGCACGAAGTGAATGGAGTATTGCAACAATTTCTATATGCTGTCCTTTCAGAGAAAATCACTTTCCTTTGAATGAGCCTTGAGCTACTTACAAGCATTCAACAGAAACTCACATGCATTTCTCTGAAAGAGAAGCAGTCTGTTCCAACACTTCAATTCACTGTGGGATGTAAATGGAGTGTTGCTTCACTTTCTAAATGCCATCCTTTCAGAGAAAATCACTTTCCTTTGAAAGTGCCTTAAGCTACTTACAAGCATTCACCAGAAACTCACATGCCTTACTCTGAAAGAGAAGCAGTCTGTTCCAACACTTCAATTCACTGTGCGAAGTGAATGGAATGTTACTTGACTTTCTAAATGCTGTACTTTCAGAGAAACTCACTTTCCCTTGAAAGTGCCTTAAGCTACTTTCAAGCATTAAGAAGAAACACACATGCGTTTCTCTGTAATAGAAGCAGTCTGTTCCAAAACTTCAATTCACTGTGCGAAACGAATGGAGTGTTGCTTCACTTTCTAAATGCTGTCCTTTCAGAGAAAATTACTTTCCTTTGAAAGTGCCTTAAGCTGCTTACAAGCATTAGGAAGAAACTTACATGCGTTTCTCTGAAAGAGAAGCAGTCTGTTCCAACACTTCAATTCACTGTGCGAATTGAATGGAGTGTTGCTTCACTTTCTAAATGCTGTCCTTTCAGAGAAAATCACTTTCCTTTGAAAGTGCCTTAAGCTACTTACAAGCATTCAACAGAAACTCACATGCATTTCTCTGAAAGTGAAGAAGTCTGTTCCAACACTTCAATTCTCTGTGCGAAGTGAATGGAGTTTTGCTTCACTTTCTAAATGCTGTCCTTTCAGAGAAAGTTACTTTCCTTTGAAAGTGCCTTAAGCTACTTGCAAGCATTCACAAGAAACACTAATGCGTTTCTATGAAAGAGAAGCATTCTGTTCCAACACTTCAATTCACTGTACGAAGTGAATGGAGAGTTGCAACAACTTCTAAATGCTCTCCTTTCAGAGAAAATCACTTTCCTTTGAAACTGCCTTAATCTACTTAAAAGCATTCAGAAGAAACTCACATCCATTTCTCTGAAAGAGAAGGAGTCTGTTAAAACACATCAATTCACTGTGCGAAGTGAATGGAGTGGTGCTTCACTTTCTAAATGCTGTCCTTTCAGAGAAAATCACTTTCCTATGAAAGTGCCTTAAGCTACTTACAAGCATTAGGAGGAAACTCACATGCGTTTCTCTGAAAGAGAAGTAGTCTGTTCCAACACTTCAATTCACTGTGCGAAGTGAATGGAGTGTTGCTTCACTTTCTAAATGCTGTACTTTCATAGAAAATCACTTTTGTTTGAAAGTGCCTTCAGAAACTTTCAAGCATTCACAAGAAACTCTCATGCATTTCTCTGAAAGAGAAACCTTCTCTTCCAACACTTCAATTCACTGTGCGAAGTGAATGGAGTGTTGCTTCACTTTCTAAATGCTGTCCTTTCCGAGAAAATCACTTTCCTTTGAAAGTGCCTTAAGCTACTTACAAGCATTCAGCAGAAACTCACATGCATTTCTCTGAAAGAGACGCAGTCTGTTCCAACACTTCAATTCACTGTGCGAAGTGAATGGAGTGTTGCTTCACTCTCTAAATGCTTTCCTTTTAGAGAAAATCACTTTCCTTTGAAAGTGCCTTAAGCAACTTGCAAGTATTCACAAGAAACACTAATGCGTTTCTATGAAAGAGAAGCACTCTGTTCCAACACTTCAATTCACTGCACGAAGGGAATGGAGTGTTGCTTCACTTTCTAAATGCTGTCCTTACAGAGAAAATTACTTTCCTTTGAAAGTGCCTTAAGCTACTTGCAAGCATTCACAAGCAACACTAATGCGTTTCTATGAAAGAGAAGAACTCTGTTCCAACACTTCAATTCACTGCGCGAAGGGAACGGAGTATTGCTTCACTTTCTAAATGCTGTCCTTTAAGAGAAAATCACTTTCCTTTGAAAGAGCCTTTAGCTACTTACAAGTATTCAACAGAAACTCACATGCATTTTTCGAAAAGAGAAGCAGTCTGTTCTAACACTTCAATACACTGTTCCAAGTGAATGGAGTGTTGCTACACTTTCTAAATGCTGTCATTTCAGAGAAAATCACTTTCCTTTGCAAGTGCCTTAAGCTACTTTCAAGCATTCACAAAAAATTCACATGCGTTTCTCTGAAAGAGAAGCATTCTGTTCCAACACTTCAATTCACTGTGCGAAGTGAATGTAGTGTTACTTCACTTTCTAAATGCTGTCCTTTCAGAGAAAATCACTTTCCTTTGAAAGAGCCTTAAGCTACTTACAAGCATTCAACAGAAAATCACATGCATATCTCTGAAAGGAAGCAGTCTGTTCCAACACGTCAATTCACTGCACGAAGGGAATGGAGTGTTGCTTCACTTTCTAAATGCTGTCCTTTCAGAGAAATTCACTTTCCCTTGAAAGTGCCTTAAGCTACTAACAAGCTTTCAACAGAAACTCACATGCATTTCTCTGAAAGAGAAGCAGTCTGTTCCAACACTTCAATTCACTGTGCGAAGTGAATGGAGTGTTGCTTCACTTTCTAAAAGCTGTACTTTCAGAGAAAATCACTTTCCTTTGAAAGTGCCTTAAGCTACTTACAAGAATTCACCAGAAACTCACATGCGTTTCTCTGAAAGAGAAGCAGTCGGTTCCAACACTTCAATTCTCTGTGCGAAGTGAATGGAATGTTACTTCACTTTCTAAATGCTGTACTTTCAGAGAAACTCACTTTCCTTTGAAAGTGCCTTAAACTACTTTCAAGCATTCAGAAGAAACACACATGCGTTTCTCTGAAATACAAGCAGTCTGTTCCAACACTTCAATTCACTGTGCGAAGTGAATGGAGTGTTGCTTCACTTTCTAAATGCTCTGCTTTCCGAGAAAATCACTTTCATTTGAAAGTGCCTTAAGCTACTTACAAGCATTAGAAAGAAACTCACATGCGTTTCTCTGAAATAGAAGCAGTCTGTTCCAACACTTCAATTCACTGTGCGAAGCGAATGGAGTGTTGCTTCACTTTCTACATGCTGTCCTTTCCGAGAAAATCACTTTCCTTTGAAAGTGCCTTAAGCTACATACAAGCATTCACAAGAAACACTTATGCGTTTCTATGAAAGGGAAGCAGTCTGTTCCAACACTTCAATTCACTGCACGAAGGGAATGGAGTGTTGCTTTACTTTCTAAATGCTGTCCTTTCAGAGAAAATCAATTCTGTTTGAAAGAGCTTGTAAGCTACTTACAAGCATTCAACAGAAACTCACATGCATTTCTCTGAAATAGAAGCAGTCTGTTCCAACCCTTCAATTCACTGTGCGAAGTGAATGGAGTGTTGCTTCACTTTCTAAATGCTGTCCTTTCAGAGAAAATCACTTTCCTTTGAAAGTGCCTTATACTACTTTCATGCAATCTCAAAAAACTCACATGCGTTTCTGTGAAACAAAAGCAGTCTCTTCCAACACTTCAATTCACTGTGCGAAGTGAAAGGAGGGTTGCTTCACTTTCTAAATTCTGTCCTTTCAGAGAAAATCACTTTCCTTTGAAAGTGCCTTAAGGTACTTATAAGCATTAGGATGAAACTCACATGCGTTTCTCTGAAAGAGAAGCAGTCTGTTCCAAAACTTCTTTCAGTGTGCGAAGTGGAGTGTTGCTTCACTTTCTAAATGCTGTCCTTTCAGAGAAAATCACTTTCCTTTGAAAGAGCCTTAAGCTACTTACAAGCATTCAACAGAAACTCACATGCATTTCTCTGAAAGAGAAGCAGTCTGTTCCAACACTTCAATTCACTGTTCCAAGTGAATGGAATGTTACTTCACTTTCTAAATGCTGTCCTTTCAGAAAAAATCACTTTCCTTTGAAAGTGCCTTAAGCTACTTTCAATCATTCACAGGAAACACATATGCGTTTCTCTGAAATAGAAGCAGTCTTTTCCAACACTTCAATTCACTGTGCGAAGTGAATGGAGTGTTGCTTCACTTTCTAAATCCTGTCCTTTCAGAGAAAATCACTTTTGTTTGAAAGTGCCTTAAACAACTTTCAAGCATTCACAAGAAATTCACATGCATTTCTCTGAAAGAGAAGCCTTCTCTTCCAACACTTCAATTCACTGTGCGAAATGAATGGAGTGTTGCTTCACTTTCTAAATGCTGTCCTTTCAGAGAAAATCACTTTCCTTTGAAAGTGCCTTAAGCTACTTACAAGCATTAGGAAGAAACTCACATGCGTTTCTCTGAAAGAGAAGCAGTCTGTTCCAACACTTCAATTCACTGTGCGAAGTGAATGGAGTGTTGCTTCACTTTCTAAATGCTGTACTTTCCGAGAAAATCACTTTTGTTTGAAAGTGCCTTAAGAAACTTACAAGCATTCACAAGAAACTCACATGCATTTCTCTGAAAGAGAAACCTTCTCTTCCAACACTTCAATTCACTGTGCGAAGTGAATGGAGTGTTGCTTCACTTTCTAAATGCTGTCCTTTCAGAGAAAATCACTTTCCTTTGAAAGTGCCTTAAATTACTTGCAAGCATTAGTAAGGAACTCACATGCGTTTCTCTGAAAGAGAAGCAGTCTGTTCCAACACTTCAATTCACTGTGCAAGGTGAATGGAGTGTTGCTTCACTTTCTAAATGTTGTACTTTCAGAGAAAATCACTTTTGTTTGAAAGTGCCTTAAGCAACTTTCACGCATTCACAAGGAACTCACATGCATTTCTCTGAAAGAGAAGCCTTCTCTTCCAACACTTAATTCACTGTGCGAAATGAATGGAGTGTTGCTTCACTTTCTAAATGCTGTCCTTTCAGAGAAAATCACTTTCCTTTGATAGTGCCTTAAGCTACTTTCAAGCATTCAACAGAAACTCACATGCATTTCTCTGAAAGAGAAGCAGTCTGTTCCAACACTTCAATTCACTGTTCCAAGTGAATGCAATGATACTTCACTTTGTAAATGCTGTACTTTCAGAGAAAATCACTTTCCTTTGAAAGTGCCTTAAGCTACTTACAAGCATTAGGAAGAAACTCACATGCATTTCTCTGAAAGAGAAGCAGTCTCTTCCAACACTTCAATTCACTGTGCAAAGTGAATGGAGTGTTGCTTCACCTTCTCAATGCTGTTTTTTTCAGAGAAAATCACTTTCCTTTGAACGTGCCTAAAGCTACTTACAAGCATTCACCAGAAATTCACATGCATTTCTCTGAAATAGAAGCCGTCTGTTCCAAATCTTCAATTCAGTGTGCGAAGTGAATGGAGTGTTGCTTCACTTTCTAAATGCTGTCCTTTAAGAGAAAATCACTTTCCTTTGAAAGTGCCTTAAGCTACTTACAAGCATTCACCAGAAACTCACATGCGTTTCTCTGAAAGAGAAGCAGTCTGTTCCAAAACTTCAATTCAGTGTGCGAAGTGAAAGGAGTGTTGATTCACTTTCTAAATGCTGTCCTTTCAGAGAAAATAACTTTCCTTTGAAACTGCCTTAAAATACTTACAAGCATTCAGAAGAAACTTACATCTGTTTCTCTGAAAGAGAAGGAGTCTGTTCCAACACTTCAATTTACTGTTCGAAGTGAATGGAGTGTTGCTTCACTTTCTAAATGCTGTCCTTTCAGAGAAAATCACTTTTGTTTGAAAGGGCCTTAAGAAACTTTCAAGCATTCACAAGAAACTCACATGCATTTCTCTGAAAGAGAAACCTTCTCTTCCAACACTTCAATTCACTGTGCGAAGTGAATGGAGTGTTGCTTCACTTTCTAAATGCTGTCCTTTCAGAGAAAATCACTTTTGTTTGAAAGTGCCTTAAGAAACTTTCAAGCATTCACAAGAAACACTAATGCGTTTCTATGAAAGAGAAGCACTCTGTTCCAACACTTCAATTCACTGTGCGAAGTGAATGGAGTGTTGCTTCACTTTCTAAATGCTGTCCTTTCAGAGAAAATCACTTTCCTTTGAAAGTGCCTTAAGCAACTTTCACGCATTCACAAGAAACTCACATGCATTTTCTGAAAGAGAAGCCTTCTCTTCCAACACTTCAATTCACTGTGCGAAGTGAATGGACTGTTGCTTCACTTTCTAAATGCTGTCTTTGAGAGAAAATCACTTTCCTTTGAACGTGCCTTAAGCTACTTACAAGCATTCACCAGAAACTCACATGCATTTCTCTGAAAGAGAAGCAGTCTGTTCCAACACTTCAATTCACTGTTCCAAGTGAATGGAATGTTATTTCACTTTCTAAGTGCTGTCCTTTCAGAGAAAATCACTTTCCTTTGAAAGTGCCTTAAGCTACTTGCAAGCATTCACAGGAAACACACATGCGTTTCTCTGAAATAGAAGCAGTCTGTTCCAACACTTCAATTCACTGTGCGAAGTGAATGGAGTGTTGCTTCACTTTCTAAATCCTGTCCTTTCAGAGAAAATCACTTTTGTTTGAAAGTGCCTTACACAACTTTCAAGCATTCACAAGAAATTCACATGCATTTCTCTGAAAGAGAAGCCTTCTCTTCCAACACTTCAATTCACTGTGCGAAATGAATGGAGTTTGCTTCACTTTCTAAATGCTGTCCTTTCAGAGAAAATCACTTTCCTTTGAAAGTGCCTTAAGCTACTTACAAGCATTAGGAAGAAACTCACATGCGTGTCTCTGAAAGAGAAGCAGTCTGTTCCAACACTTCAATTCACTGTGCGAAGTGAATGGAGTGTTGCTTCACTTTCTAAATGCTGTCCTTTCAGAGAAAATCACTTTCCTTTGAAAGTGCCTTAAATTACTTGCAAGCATTAGTAAGAAACTCACATGCGTTTCTCTGAAAGAGAAGCAGTCTGTTCCAACACTTCAATTCACTGTGCGAGGTGAATGGAGTGTTGCTTCACTTTCTAAATGTTGTACTTTCAGAGAAAATCACTTTTGTTTGAAAGTGCCTTAAGCAACTTTCACGCATTCACAAGGAACTCACATGCATTTCTCTGAAAGAGAAGCCTTCTCTTCCAACACTTAATTCACTGTGCGAAATGAATGGAGTGTTGCTTCACTTTCTAAATGCTGTCCTTTCAGAGAAAATCACTTTCCTTTGATAGTGCCTAAAGCTACTTTCAAGCATTCAACAGAAACTCACATGCATTTCTCTGAAAGAGAAGCAGTCTGTTCCAACACTTCAATTCACTGTTCCAAGTGAATGCAATGATACTTCACTTTGTAAATGCTGTACTTTCAGAGAAAATCACTTCCCTTTGAAAGTGCCTTAAGCTACTTACAAGCATTAGGAAGAAACTCACATGCATTTCTCTGAAAGAGAAGCAGTCTCTTCCAACACTTCAATTCACTGTGCAAAGTGAATGGAGTGTTGCTTCACCTTCTCAATGCTGTTTTTTTCAGAGAAAATCACTTTCCTTTGAACGTGCCTAAAGCTACTTACAAGCATTCACCAGAAATTCACATGCATTTCCCTGAAAGAGAAGCAGTCTGTTCCAACACTTCAATTCATTGTGCGTAGTGAATGGAGTGTTGCTTCACTTTCTAAATGCTGTCCTTTCAGAGAAAATCACTTTCCTTTGAAAGTGCCTTAAGGTACTTACAAGCATTAAGATGAAACTCACATGCGTTTCTCTGAAAGAGAAGCAGTCTGTTCCAAAACTTCAATTCAGTGTGCGAAGTGAATGGAGTGTTGCTTCACTTTCTAAATGCTGTCCTTTCAGAGAAAATCACTTTCCTTTGAAACTGCCTTAAGTTACTTACAAGCATTCAGAAGAAACTCACATCTGTTTCTCTGAAAGAGAAGGAGTCTGTTCCAACACTTCAATTCACTGTGCGAAGTGAATGGAGTTTTGCTTCACTTTCTAAATGCTTTCCTTTCAGAGAAAATCACTTTTCTTTGAAAGTGCCTTAAGCAACTTGCAAGCATTCACAAGAAACACTAATGCGTTTCTATGAAAGAGAAGCACTCTGTTCCTACTTCAATTCACTGTGCGAAGTGAATGGAGTGTTGCTTCACTTTCTAAATGCTGTCCTTTCAGAGAAAATCACTTTCCTTTGAAAGTGCCTTAAGCAACTTTCACGCATTCACAAGAAACTCACATGCATTTCTCTGAAAGAGAAGCAGTCTGTTCCAACACTTCAATTCACTGTGAGAAGTGAATGGAGTGTTGCTTCACTTTCTAAATGTTGTACTTTCAGAGAAAATCACTTTTGTTTGAAAGTGCCTTAAGCAACTTTCACGAATTCACAAGAAACTCACATGCATTTCTCTGAAAGAGAAGCCTTCTCTTCCAACACTTCAATTCACTGTGCGAAGTGAATGGAGTGTTGCTTCACTTTCTAAATGCTGTCCTTTCAGAGAAAATCACTTTCCTTTGAAAGTGCCTTAAGCTACTTACAAGCACTCAACAGAAACTCACATGCATTTCTCTGAAAGAGAAGCAGGCTGTTCCAACACTTCAATTCATTGTTCCAAGTGAATGGAATGATACTTCACTTTCTAAATGCTGTCCTTTCAGAGAAAATCACTTTCCTTTGAAAGTGCCTTAAGCTACTTACAAGCATTCACCAGAAATTCACATGCATTTCTCTGAAATAGAAGCAGTCTGTTCCAAATCTTCAATTCAGTGTGCGAAGTGAATGGAGTGTTGCTTCACTTTCTAAATGCTGTCCTTTAAGAGAAAATCACTTTCCTTTGAAAGTGCCTTAAGCTACATACAAGCATTCACCAGAAACTCACATGCGCTTCTCTGAAAGAGAAGCTGTCTGTTCCAACACTTCAATTCACTGTGCGAAGTGAATGGAGTGTTGCTTCACTTTCTAAATGCTGTCCGTTCAGAGAAAATCACTTTCCTTTGATAGTGCCTTAAGTTACTTGCAAGCATTAGGAAGAAACTCACATGCGTTTCTCTGAAAGAGAAGCAGTCTGTTCCAACACTTCAATTCACTGTGCGAAGTGAATGGAGTGTTGCTTCACTTTCTAAATGCTGTCCTTTCAGAGAAAATCACTTTCCTTTGAAACTGCCTTAAAATACTTACAAGCATTCAGAAGAAACTCACATCTGTTTCTCTGAAAGAGAAGGAGTCTGTTCCAACACTTCAATTCACTGTGCGAAGTGAATGGAGTGTTTATTCACTTTCTAAATGCTGTCCTTTCAGAGAAAATTACTTTCCTTTGAAAGTGCTTAAGCTACTTACAAGCATTAGGAAGAAACTCACATGCGTTTCTCTGAAAGAGAAGCAATCAGTTCCAACACTTCATTTCACTGTGCGAAGTGAATGGAGTGTTGCTTCACTTTCTAAATGCTGTACTTTCAGAGAATATCACTTTTGTTTGAAAGTGCCTTAAGAAACTTTCAAGCATTCACAAGAAACTCACGTGGATTTCTTTGAAAGAGAAACCTTCTCTTCCAACACTTCAATTCACTGTGCGAAGTGAATGGAGTGTTGCTTCACTTTCTAAATGCTGTCCTTTCAGAGAAAATCACTTTCCTTTGAAAGTGCCTTAAGCTACTTACAAGCACTCAACAGACACTCACATGCATTTCTCTGAAAGAGAAGCAGGCTGTTCCAACACTTCAATTCATTGTTCCAAGTGAATGGAATGATACTTCACTTTCTAAATGCTGTACTTTCAGAGAAAATCACTTTCCTTTGAAAGTGCCTTAAGCTACTTACAAGCATTCACCAGAAATTCACATGCATTTCTCTGAAATAGAAGCAGTCTGTTCCAAATCTTCAATTCAGTGTGCGAAGTGAATGGAGTGTTGCTTCACTTTCTCAATGCTGTTTTTGTGAGAAAATCACTTTCCTTTGAACTTGCCTTAAGCTACTTAAAAGCATTAGGAAGAAACTCACATGCATTTCTCTGAAAGAGAAGCAGTCTCTTCCAACACTTCAATTCACTGTGCAAAGTGAATGGAGTGTTGCTTCACCTTCTCAATGCTGTTTTTTCAGAGAAGATCATTTTCCTTTGAACGTGCCTTAAGCTACTTACAAGCATTCACCAGAAATACACATGCATTTCTCTGAAATAGAAGCAGTCTGTTCCAAATCTTCAATTCAGTGTGCGAAGTGAATGGAGTGTTGCTTCACTTTCTAAATGCTGTCCTTTAAGAGAAAATCACTTTCCTTTGAAAGTGCCTTAAGCTACATACAAGCATTCACCAGAAACTCACATGCGCTTCTCTGAAAGAGAAGCTGTCTGTTCCAACACTTCAAGTCACTGTGCGAAGTGAATGGAGTGTTGCTTCACTTTCTAAATGCTGTCCGTTCAGAGAAAATCACTTTCCTTTGATAGTGCCTTAAGTTAATTGCAAGCATTAGGAAGAAACTCACATGCATTTCTCTGAAAGAGAAGCAGTCTGTTCCAACACTTCAATTCACTGTGCGAAGTGAATGGAGTGTTGCTTCACTTTCTAAATGCTGTCCTTTCAGAGAAAATCACTTTCCTTTGAAACTGCCTTAAAATACTTACAAGCATTCAGAAGAAACTCACATCTGTTTCTCTGAAAGAGAAGGAGTCTGTTCCAACACTTCAATTCACGGTGCGAAGTGAATGGAGTGTTGATTCACTTTCTAAATGCTGTCCTTTCAGAGAAAATTACTTTCCTTTGAAAGTGCCTTAAGCTACTTTCAAGCATTCAACAGAAACTCACATGCATTTTTCTAAAAGAGAAGCAATCTGTTCCAACACTTCAACTCTGTGCGAAGTGAATGGAGTGTTGCTTCACTTTCTAAATGCTGTCCTTTCAGAGAAAATCACTTTCCTTTGAAAGTGCCTTAAGCTACTTTCAAGCTTTCACAGGAAACACACATGCGTTTCTCTGAAATAGCAGCAGTCTGTTCCAACACTTCAATTCACTGTGCGAAGTGAATGGAGTTGTGCTTCACTTTCTAAATCCTGTCCTTTCAGAGAAAATCACTTTTGTTTGAACGTGCCTTAAACTACTTTCAAGCATTCACAAGAAATTCACATGCATTTCTCTGAAAGAGAAGCCTTCTCTTCCAACACTTCAATTCACTGTGCGAAGTGAATGGAATGTTGCTTCATTTTCTAAATGCTGTCCTTTCAGAGAAAATCACGTTCCTTTGAAATTGCCTTAAGCTACTTACAAGCATTCACCAGAAACTCACATGTATTTCTCTGAAAGAGAAGCAATCTGTTCCAACATTTCAACTGATTGGGCAAAGTGAATGGAGTGTTGCCTCACTTTCTAAATGCTGTCCTTTCAGAGAAAATCACTTTCCTTTGAAAGTGCCTTAAGCTACTTACAAGCATTAGGAAGAAACTCACATGCGTTTCTCTGTAAGAGAAGCAGTCTGTTCCAACACTTCAATTCACTTTGGGAAGTGAATGGAGTGTTGCTTCACTTTCTAAATGCTGTCCTTTCAGAGAAAATCACTTTCCTTTGAAAGTGCCTTAAGCTACTTGCAAGCATTAGGAAGAAACTCACATGCGTTTCTCTGAAAGAGAAGCAGTCTGTTCCAACACTTCAATTCACTGTGCGAAGTTAATGGAGTGTTGCTTCACTTTCTAAATGCTGTCCTTTCAGAGAAAATCACTTTCCTTTTAAAGTGCCTTAAGCTACTTACAAGCATTCACCAGAAACTCACATGCGTGTGTCTGAAAGAGAAGCAGTCTGTTCCAGCACTTCAATTCACTTTGGGAAGTGAATGGAGTGTTGCTTCACTTTCTAAATGCTGTCCTTTCAGAGAAAATCACTTTCCTTTGAAAGTGCCTTAAGCTACTTGCAAGCATTAGGAAGAAACTCACATGCGTTTCTCTGAAAGAGAAGCAGTCTGTTCCAACACTTCAATTCACTGTGCGAAGTGAATGGAGTGTTGCTTCACTTTCTAAATGCTGTCCGTTCAGAGAAAATCACTTTCCTTTGAAAGTGCCTTAAGCTACTTGCAAGCATTCACAGGAAACACTAATGCGTTTCTATGAAAGAGAAGCAGTCTGTTCCAACACTTCAATTCATTGCGCGAAGGGAATGGAGTGTTGCTTTACTTTCTAAATGTTGTCCTTTCAGAGAAAATCACTTTCCTTTGAAAGAGCCTTGAGCTACTCACAAGCATTCAACAGAAACTCACATGCATTTCTCTGAAAGAGAAGCAGTCTGTTCCAACACTTCAATTCACTGTGCGAAGTGAATGGAATGTTACTTCACTTTCTAAATGCTGTCCATTCAGAGAAAATCAGTTTCCTTTGAAAGTGCCTTAAGCTTCTTGCAAGCATTAGGAAGAAACTCACATGCGTTTCTCTGAAAGAGAAGCAGTCTGTTCCAACACTTCAATTCACTGTGCGAAGTGAATGGAGTGTTGTTTCACTTTCTAAATGCTGTCCTTTCAGAGAAAATCACTTTCCTTTGAAAGTGCCTTCAGCTACTTACAAGCATTCAACAGAAACTCACATGCACTTCTCTGAAAGAGAAGCAGTCTGTTCCAAGACTTCAATTCACTGTGCGAAGTGAATGGAGTGTTGCTTCACTTTCTAAATGCTGTCCTTTCACAGAAAATCACTTTCCTTTGAAAGTGCCTTAAGATACTTGCAAGCATTCACAAGAAACACTAATGCGTTTCTATGAAAGAGAAGCAGTCTGTTCCAACACTTCAATTCATTGCGCGAAGTGAATGGAGTGTTGCTTCACTTTCTAAATGCTGTCCTTTCAGAGAAAATCACTTTCCTTTGAAACTGCCTTAAAATACTTACAAGCATTCAGAAGTAACTCACATCTGTTTCTCTGAAAGAGAAGGAGTCTGTTCCAACACTTCAATTCACTGTGTGAAGTGAATGGAGTGTTGATTCACTTTCTAAATGCTGTCCTTTCACAGAAAATTACTTTCCTTTGAAAGTGCCTTAAGCTATTTACAAGCATTAGGAAGAAACTCACATGCGTTTCTCTGAAAGAGAAGCAATCTGTTCCAACACTTCATTTCACTGTGCGAAGTGAATAGAGTGTTGCTTCACTTTCTAAATGCTGTACTTTCAGAGAATATCACTTTTGTTTGAAAGTGCCTTAAGAAACTTTCAAGCATTCACAAGAAACTCACGTGCATTTCTCTGAAAGAGAAACCTTCTCTTCTAACACTTCAATTCACTGTGCGAAGTGAATGGAGTGTTGCTTCACTTTCTAAATGCTTTCCTTTCAGAGAAAATCACTTTCCTTTGAAAGTGCCTTAAGCTACTTACAAGCATTCAACAGAAACTCACATGCATTTTTCTGAAAGAGAAGCAATCTGTTCCAACACTTCAACTCTGTGCGAAGTGAATGGAGTGTTGCTTCACTTTCTAAATGCTGTCCTTTCAGAGAAAATCACTTTCCTTTGAAAGTGCCTTAAGCTACTTTCAAGCATTCACAGGAAACACACATGCGTTTCTCTGAAATAGCAGCAGTCTGTTCCAACACTTCAATTCACTGTGCGAAGTGAATGGAGTTGTGCTTCACTTTCTAAATCCTGTCCTTTCAGAGAAAATCACTTTTGTTTGAACGTGCCTTAAGCAACTTTCAAGCATTCACAAGAAATTCACATCCATTTCTCTGAAAGAGAAGCCTTCTCTTCCAACACTTCAATTCACTGTGCGAAGTGAATGGAGTGTTGCTTCATTTTCTAAATGCTGTCCTTTCAGAGAAAATCACGTTACTTTGAAATTGCCTTAAGCTACTTACAAGCATTCACCAGAAACTCACATGTATTTCTCTGAAAGAGAAGCAATCTGTTCCAACATTTCAACTCATTGGGCAAAGTGAATGGAGTGTTGCCTCACTTTCTAAATGCTGTCCTTTCAGAGAAAATCACTTTCCTTTGAAAGTGCCTTAAGCTACTTACAAGCATTCTCCAGAAACTCACATGCGTTTCTCTGTAAGAGAAGCAGTCTGTTCCAACACTTCAATTCACTTTGGGAAGTGAATGGAGTGTTGCTTCACTTTCTAAATGCTGTCCTTTCAGAGAAAATCACTTTCCTTTGAAAGTGCCTTAAGCTACTGGCAAGCATTAGGAAGAAACTCACATGCGTTTCTCTGAAAGAGAAGCAGTCTGTTCCAATATTTCAATTCACTCTGCGAAGTGAATGGAGTGTTGCTTCACTTTCTAAATGCTGTCCTTTCAGAGAAAATCACTTTCCTTTGAAAGTGCCTTAAGCTACTTGCAAGCATTAGGAAGAAACTCACATGCGTTTCTCTGAAAGAGAAGCAGTCTGTTCCAACACTTCAATTCACTGTGCGAAGTGAATGGAGGGTTGCTTCACTTTCTAAATGCTGTCCTTTCAGAGAAAATCACTTTCCTTTGAAAGTGCCTTAAGCTACTTACAAGCATTCACCAGAAACTCACATGCGTTTCTCTGAAAGAGAAGCAGTCTGTTCCAATATTTCAATTCACTCTGCGAAGTGAATGGAGTGTTGCTTCACTTTCTAAATGCTGTCCTTTCAGAGAAAATCACTTTCCTTTGAAAGTGCCTTAAGCTACTTGCAAGCATTCACAAGAAACACTAATGCGTTTCTATGAAAGAGAAGCAGTCTGTTCCAACACTTCAATTCACTGTGCGAAGTGAATGGAGTGTTGTTTCACTTTCTAAATGCTGTCCTTTCAGAGAAAATCACTTTCCTTTGAAAGTGCCTTCAGCTACTTACAAGCATTCAACAGAAACTCACATGCACTTCTCTGAAAGAGAAGCAGTCTGTTCCAAGACTTCAATTCACTGTGCGAAGTGAATGGAGTGTTGCTTCACTTTCTAAATGCTGTCCTTTCAGAGAAAATCACTTTCCTTTGAAAGTGCCTTAAGCTACTTGCAAGCATTCACAAGAAACACTAATGCGTTTCTACGAAAGAGAAGCAGTCTGTTCCAACACTTCAATTCATTGCGCGAAGTGAATGGAGTGTTGCTTCACTTTCTAAATGCTGTCCTTTCAGAGAAAATCACTTTCCTTTGAAACTGCCTTAAAATACTTACAAGCATTCAGAAGTAACTCACATCTGTTTCTCTGAAAGAGAAGGAGTCTGTTCCAACACTTCAATTCACTGTGTGAAGTGAATGGAGTGTTGATTCACTTTCTAAATGCTGTCCTTTCATAGAAAATTACTTTCCTTTGAAAGTGCCTTAAGCTACTTACAAGCATTAGGAAGAAACTCACATGCGTTTCTCTGAAAGAGAAGCAATCTGTTCCAACACTTCATTTCACTGTGCGAAGTGAATGGAGTGTTGCTTCACTTTCTAAATGCTGTACTTTCAGAGAATATCACTTTTGTTTGAAAGTGCCTTAAGAAACTCTCAAGCATTCACAAGAAACTCACGTGCATTTCTCTGAAAGAGAAACCTTCTCTTCTAACACTTCAATTCACGGTGCGAAGTGAATGGAGTGTTGCTTCACTTTCTAAATGCTTTCCTTTCAGAGAAAATCACTTTCCTTTGAAAGTGCCTTAAGCTACTTACAAGCATTCAACAGAAACTCACATGCATTTTTCTGAAAGAGAAGCAATCTGTTCCAACACTTCAACTCTGTGCGAAGTGAATGGAGTGTTGCTTCACTTTCTAAATGCTGTCCTTTCAGAGAAAATCACTTTCCTTTGAAAGTGCCTTAAGCTACTTTCAAGCATTCACAGGAAACACACATGCGTTTCTCTGAAATAGCAGCAGTCTGTTCCAACACTTCAATTCACTGTGCGAAGTGAATGGAGTTGTGCTTCACTTTCTAAATCCTGTCCTTTCAGAGAAAATCACTTTTGTTTGAACGTGCCTTAAGCAACTTTCAAGCATTCACAAGAAATTCACATCCATTTCTCTGAAAGAGAAGCCTTCTCTTCCAACACTTCAATTCACTGTGCGAAGTGAATGGAGTGTTGCTTCATTTTCTAAATGCTGTCCTTTCAGAGAAAATCACGTTACTTTGAAATTGCCTTAAGCTACTTACAAGCATTCACCAGAAACTCACATGTATTTCTCTGAAAGAGAAGCAATCTGTTCCAACATTTCAACTCATTGGGCAAAGTGAATGGAGTGTTGCCTCACTTTCTAAATGCTGTCCTTTCAGAGAAAATCACTTTCCTTTGAAAGTGCCTTAAGCTACTTACAAGCATTCTCCAGAAACTCACATGCGTTTCTCTGTAAGAGAAGCAGTCTGTTCCAACACTTCAATTCACTTTGGGAAGTGAATGGAGTGTTGCTTCACTTTCTAAATGCTGTCCTTTCAGAGAAAATCACTTTCCTTTGAAAGTGCCTTAAGCTACTGGCAAGCATTAGGAAGAAACTCACATGCGTTTCTCTGAAAGAGAAGCAGTCTGTTCCAATATTTCAATTCACTCTGCGAAGTGAATGGAGTGTTGCTTCACTTTCTAAATGCTGTCCTTTCAGAGAAAATCACTTTCCTTTGAAAGTGCCTTAAGCTACTTGCAAGCATTAGGAAGAAACTCACATGCGTTTCTCTGAAAGAGAAGCAGTCTGTTCCAACACTTCAATTCACTGTGCGAAGTGAATGGAGGGTTGCTTCACTTTCTAAATGCTGTCCTTTCAGAGAAAATCACTTTCCTTTGAAAGTGCCTTAAGCTACTTACAAGCATTCACCAGAAACTCACATGCGTTTCTCTGAAAGAGAAGCAGTCTGTTCCAATATTTCAATTCACTCTGCGAAGTGAATGGAGTGTTGCTTCACTTTCTAAATGCTGTCCTTTCAGAGAAAATCACTTTCCTTTGAAAGTGCCTTAAGCTACTTGCAAGCATTAGGAAGAAACTCACATGCGTTTCTCTGAAAGAGAAACAGTCTGTTCCAACACTTCAATTCACTGTGCGAAGTTAATGGAGTGTTGCTTCACTTTCTAAATGCTGTCCTTTCAGAGAAAATCACTTTCCTTTGAAAGTGCCTTAAGCTACTTGCAAGCATTCACAAGAAACACTAATGCGTTTCTATGAAAGAGAAGCAGTCTGTTCCAACACTTCAATTCACTGTGCGAAGTGAATGGAGTGTTGTTTCACTTTCTAAATGCTGTCCTTTCAGAGAAAATCACTTTCCTTTGAAAGTGCCTTCAGCTACTTACAAGCATTCAACAGAAACTCACATGCACTTCTCTGAAAGAGAAGCAGTCTGTTCCAAGACTTCAATTCACTGTGCAAAGTGAATGGAGTGTTGCTTCACTTTCTAAATGCTGTCCTTTCAGAGAAAATCACTTTCCTTTGAAAGTGCCTTAAGCTACTTGCAAGCATTCACAAGAAACACTAATGCGTTTCTATGAAAGAGAAGCAGTCTGTTCCAACACTTCAATTCATTGCGCGAAGTGAATGGAGTGTTGCTTCACTTTCTAAATGCTGTCCTTTCAGAGAAAATCACTTTCCTTTGAAACTGCCTTAAAATACTTACAAGCATTCAGAAGTAACTCACATCTGTTTCTCTGAAAGAGAAGGAGTCTGTTCCAACACTTCAATTCACTGTGTGAAGTGAATGGAGTGTTGATTCACTTTCTAAATGCTGTCCTTTCATAGAAAATTACTTTCCTTTGAAAGTGCCTTAAGCTACTTACAAGCATTAGGAAGAAACTCACATGCGTTTCTCTGAAAGAGAAGCAATCTGTTCCAACACTTCATTTCACTGTGCGAAGTGAATGGAGTGTTGCTTCACTTTCTAAATGCTGTACTTTCAGAGAATATCACTTTTGTTTGAAAGTGCCTTAAGAAACTTTCAAGCATTCACAAGAAACTCACGTGCATTTCTCTGAAAGAGAAACCTTCTCTTCTAACACTTCAATTCACTGTGCGAAGTGAATGGAGTGTTGCTTCACTTTCTAAATGCTTTCCTTTCAGAGAAAATCACTTTCCTTTGAAAGTGCCTTAAGCTACTTACAAGCATTCAACAGAAACTCACATGCATTTTTCTGAAAGAGAAGCAATCTGTTCCAACACTTCAACTCTGTGCGAAGTGAATGGAGTGTTGCTTCACTTTCTAAATGCTGTCCTTTCAGAGAAAATCACTTTCCTTTGAAAGTGCCTTAAGCTACTTTCAAGCATTCACAGGAAACACACATGCGTTTCTCTGAAATAGCAGCAGTCTGTTCCAACACTTCAATTCACTGTGCGAAGTGAATGGAGTTGTGCTTCACTTTCTAAATCCTGTCCTTTCAGAGAAAATCACTTTTGTTTGAACGTGCCTTAAGCAACTTTCAAGCATTCACAAGAAATTCACATCCATTTCTCTGAAAGAGAAGCCTTCTCTTCCAACACTTCAATTCACTGTGCGAAGTGAATGGAGTGTTGCTTCATTTTCTAAATGCTGTCCTTTCAGAGAAAATCACGTTACTTTGAAATTGCCTTAAGCTACTTACAAGCATTCACCAGAAACTCACATGTATTTCTCTGAAAGAGAAGCAATCTGTTCCAACATTTCAACTCATTGGGCAAAGTGAATGGAGTGTTGCCTCACTTTCTAAATGCTGTCCTTTCAGAGAAAATCACTTTCCTTTGAAAGTGCCTTAAGCTACTTACAAGCATTCTCCAGAAACTCACATGCGTTTCTCTGTATGAGAAGCAGTCTGTTCCAACACTTCAATTCACTTTGGGAAGTGAATGGAGTGTTGCTTCACTTTCTAAATGCTGTCCTTTCAGAGAAAATCACTTTCCTTTGAAAGTGCCTTAAGCTACTGGCAAGCATTAGGAAGAAACTCACATGCGTTTCTCTGAAAGAGAAGCAGTCTGTTCCAATATTTCAATTCACTCTGCGAAGTGAATGGAGTGTTGCTTCACTTTCTAAATGCTGTCCTTTCAGAGAAAATCACTTTCCTTTGAAAGTGCCTTAAGCTACTTGCAAGCATTAGGAAGAAACTCACATGCGTTTCTCTGAAAGAGAAGCAGTCTGTTCCAACACTTCAATTCACTGTGCGAAGTGAATGGAGGGTTGCTTCACTTTCTAAATGCTGTCCTTTCAGAGAAAATCACTTTCCTTTGAAAGTGCCTTAAGCTACTTACAAGCATTCACCAGAAACTCACATGCGTTTCTCTGAAAGAGAAGCAGTCTGTTCCAATATTTCAATTCACTCTGCGAAGTGAATGGAGTGTTGCTTCACTTTCTAAATGCTGTCCTTTCAGAGAAAATCACTTTCCTTTGAAAGTGCCTTAAGCTACTTGCAAGCATTAGGAAGAAACTCACATGCGTTTCTCTGAAAGAGAAACAGTCTGTTCCAACACTTCAATTCACTGTGCGAAGTTAATGGAGTGTTGCTTCACTTTCTAAATGCTGTCCTTTCAGAGAAAATCACTTTCCTTTGAAAGTGCCTTAAGCTACTTGCAAGCATTCACAAGAAACACTAATGCGTTTCTTTGAAAGAGAAGCAGTCTGTTCCAACACTTCAATTCACTGTGCGAAGTGAATGGAGTGTTGTTTCACTTTCTAAATGCTGTCCTTTCAGAGAAAATCACTTTCCTTTGAAAGTGCCTTCAGCTACTTACAAGCATTCAACAGAAACTCACATGCACTTCTCTGAAAGAGAAGCAGTCTGTTCCAAGACTTCAATTCACTGTGCAAAGTGAATGGAGTGTTGCTTCACTTTCTAAATGCTGTCCTTTCAGAGAAAATCACTTTCCTTTGAAAGTGCCTTAAGCTACTTGCAAGCATTCACAAGAAACACTAATGCGTTTCTATGAAAGAGAAGCAGTCTGTTCCAACACTTCAATTCATTGCGCGAAGTGAATGGAGTGTTGCTTCACTTTCTAAATGCTGTCCTTTCAGAGAAAATCACTTTCCTTTGAAACTGCCTTAAAATACTTACAAGCATTCAGAAGTAACTCACATCTGTTTCTCTGAAAGAGAAGGAGTCTGTTCCAACACTTCAATTCACTGTGTGAAGTGAATGGAGTGTTGATTCACTTTCTAAATGCTGTCCTTTCATAGAAAATTACTTTCCTTTGAAAGTGCCTTAAGCTACTTACAAGCATTAGGAAGAAACTCACATGCGTTTCTCTGAAAGAGAAGCAATCTGTTCCAACACTTCATTTCACTGTGCGAAGTGAATGGAGTGTTGCTTCACTTTCTAAATGCTGTACTTTCAGAGAATATCACTTTTGTTTGTAAGTGCCTTAAGAAACTTTCAAGCATTCACAAGAAACTCACGTGCATTTCTCTGAAAGAGAAACCTTCTCTTCTAACACTTCAATTCACTGTGCGAAGTGAATGGAGTGTTGCTTCACTTTCTGAATGCTTTCCTTTCAGAGAAAATCACTTTCCTTTGAAAGTGCCTTAAGCTACTTACAAGCATTCAACAGAAACTCACATGCATTTTTCTGAAAGAGAAGCAATCTGTTCCAACACTTCAACTCTGTGCGAAGTGAATGGAGTGTTGCTTCACTTTCTAAATGCTGTCCTTTCAGAGAAAATCACTTTCCTTTGAAAGTGCCTTAAGCTACTTTCAAGCATTCACAGGAAACACACATGCGTTTCTCTGAAATAGCAGCAGTCTGTTCCAACACTTCAATTCACTGTGCGAAGTGAATGGAGTTGTGCTTCACTTTCTAAATCCTGTCCTTTCAGAGAAAATCACTTTTGTTTGAACGTGCCTTAAGCAACTTTCAAGCATTCACAAGAAATTCACATCCATTTCTCTGAAAGAGAAGCCTTCTCTTCCAACACTTCAATTCACTGTGCGAAGTGAATGGAGTGTTGCTTCATTTTCTAAATGCTGTTCTTTCAGAGAAAATCACGTTACTTTGAAATTGCCTTAAGCTACTTACAAGCATTCACCAGAAACTCACATGTATTTCTCTGAAAGAGAAGCAATCTGTTCCAACATTTCAACTCATTGGGCAAAGTGAATGGAGTGTTGCCTCACTTTCTAAATGCTGTCCTTTCAGAGAAAATCACTTTCCTTTGAAAGTGCCTTAAGCTACTTACAAGCATTCTCCAGAAACTCACATGCGTTTCTCTGTAAGAGAAGCAGTCTGTTCCAACACTTCAATTCACTTTGGGAAGTGAATGGAGTGTTGCTTCACTTTCTAAATGCTGTCCTTTCAGAGAAAATCACTTTCCTTTGAAAGTGCCTTAAGCTACTGGCAAGCATTAGGAAGAAACTCACATGCGTTTCTCTGAAAGAGAAGCAGTCTGTTCCAATATTTCAATTCACTCTGCGAAGTGAATGGAGTGTTGCTTCACTTTCTAAATGCTGTCCTTTCAGAGAAAATCACTTTCCTTTGAAAGTGCCTTAAGCTACTTGCAAGCATTAGGAAGAAACTCACATGCGTTTCTCTGAAAGAGAAGCAGTCTGTTCCAACACTTCAATTCACTGTGCGAAGTGAATGGAGGGTTGCTTCACTTTCTAAATGCTGTCCTTTCAGAGAAAATCACTTTCCTTTGAAAGTGCCTTAAGCTACTTACAAGCATTCACCAGAAACTCACATGCGTTTCTCTGAAAGAGAAGCAGTCTGTTCCAATATTTCAATTCACTCTGCGAAGTGAATGGAGTGTTGCTTCACTTTCTAAATGCTGTCCTTTCAGAGAAAATCACTTTCCTTTGAAAGTGCCTTAAGCTACTTGCAAGCATTAGGAAGAAACTCACATGCGTTTCTCTGAAAGAGAAACAGTCTGTTCCAACACTTCAATTCACTGTGCGAAGTTAATGGAGTGTTGCTTCACTTTCTAAATGCTGTCCTTTCAGAGAAAATCACTTTCCTTTGAAAGTGCCTTCAGCTACTTACAAGCATTCAACAGAAACTCACATGCACTTCTCTGAAAGAGAAGCAGTCTGTTCCAAGACTTCAATTCACTGTGCGAAGTGAATGGAGTGTTGTTTCACTTTCTAAATGCTGTCCTTTCAGAGAAAATCACTTTCCTTTGAAAGTGCCTTAAGCTACTTGCAAGCATTCACAAGAAACACTAATGCGTTTCTATGAAAGAGAAGCAGTCTGTTCCAACACTTCAATTCATTGCGCGAAGTGAATGGAGTGTTGCTTCACTTTCTAAATGCTGTCCTTTCAGAGAAAATCACTTTCCTTTGAAACTGCCTTAAAATACTTACAAGCATTCAGAAGTAACTCACATCTGTTTCTCTGAAAGAGAAGGAGTCTGTTCCAACACTTCATTTCACTGTGCGAAGTGAATGGAGTGTTGCTTCACTTTCTAAATGCTGTACTTTCAGAGAATATCACTTTTGTTTGAAAGTGCCTTAAGAAACTTTCAAGCATTCACAAGAAACTCACGTGCATTTCTCTGAAAGAGAAACCTTCTCTTCTAACACTTCAATTCACTGTGCGAAGTGAATGGAGTGTTGCTTCACTTTCTAAATGCTTTCCTTTCAGAGAAAATCACTTTCCTTTGAAAGGGCCTTAAGCTACTTACAAGCATTCAACAGAAACTCACATGCATTTTTCTGAAAGAGAAGCAATCTGTTCCAACACTTCAACTCTGTGCGAAGTGAATGGAGTGTTGCTTCACTTTCTAAATGCTGTCCTTTCAGAGAAAATCACTTTCCTTTGAAAGTGCCTTAAGCTACTTTCAAGCATTCACATGAAACACACATGCGTTTCTCTGAAATAGCAGCAGTCTGTTCCAACACTTCAATTCACTGTGCAAAGTGAATGGAGTTGTGCTTCACTTTCTAAATCCTGTCCTTTCAGAGAAAATCACTTTTGTTTGAACGTGCCTTAAGCAACTTTCAAGCATTCACAAGAAATTCACATCCATTTCTCTGAAAGAGAAGCCTTCTCTTCCAACACTTCAATTCACTGTGCGAAGTGAATGGAGTGTTGCTTCATTTTCTAAATGCTGTCCTTTCAGAGAAAATCACGTTACTTTGAAATTGCCTTAAGCTACTTACAAGCATTCACCAGAAACTCACATGTATTTCTCTGAAAGAGAAGCAATCTGTTCCAACATTTCAACTCATTGGGCAAAGTGAATGGAGTGTTGCCTCACTTTCTAAATGCTGTCCTTTCAGAGAAAATCACTTTCCTTTGAAAGTGCCTTAAGCTACTTACAAGCATTCTCCAGAAACTCACATGCGTTTCTCTGTAAGAGAAGCAGTCTGTTCCAACACTTCAATTCACTTTGGGAAGTGAATGGAGTGTTGCTTCACTTTCTAAATGCTGTCCTTTCAGAGAAAATCACTTTCCTTTGAAAGTGCCTTAAGCTACTGGCAAGCATTAGGAAGAAACTCACATGCGTTTCTCTGAAAGAGAAGCAGTCTGTTCCAATATTTCAATTCACTCTGCGAAGTGAATGGAGTGTTGCTTCACTTTCTAAATGCTGTCCTTTCAGAGAAAATCACTTTCCTTTGAAAGTGCCTTAAGCTACTTGCAAGCATTAGGAAGAAACTCACATGCGTTTCTCTGAAAGAGAAGCAGTCTGTTCCAACACTTCAATTCACTGTGCGAAATGAATGGAGGGTTTCTTCACTTTCTAAATGCTGTCCTTTCAGAGAAAATCACTTTCCTTTGAAAGTGCCTTAAGCTACTTACAAGCATTCACCAGAAACTCACATGCGTTTCTCTGAAAGAGAAGCAGTCTGTTCCAATATTTCAATTCACTCTGCGAAGTGAATGGAGTGTTGCTTCACTTTCTAAATGCTGTCCTTTCAGAGAAAATCACTTTCCTTTGAAAGTGCCTTAAGCTACTTGCAAGCATTAGGAAGAAACTCACATGCGTTTCTCTGAAAGAGAAGCAGTCTGTTCCAACACTTCAATTCACTGTGCGAAGTTAATGGAGTGTTGCTTCACTTTCTAAATGCTGTCCTTTCAGAGAAAATCACTTTCCTTTGAAAGTGCCTTAAGCTACTTACAAGCATTCACCAGAAACTCACATGCGTTTCTCTGAAAGAGAAGCAGTCTGTTCCAACACTTCAATTCACTTTGGGAAGTGAATGGAGTGTTGCTTCACTTTCTAAATGCTGTCCTTTCAGAGAAAATCACTTTCCTTTGAAAGTGCCTTAAGCTACTTGCAAGCATTAGGAAGAAACTCACATGTGTTTCTCTGAAAGAGAAGCAGTCTGTTCCAACACTTCAATTCACTGTGCGAAGTGAATGGAGTGTTGCTTCACTTTCTAAATGCTGTCCTTTCAGAGAAAATCACTTTCCTTTGAAAGTGCCTTAAGCTACTTGCAAGCATTCACAAGAAACACTAATGCGTTTCTATGAAAGAGAAGCAGTCTGTTCCAACACTTCAATTCATTGCGCGAAGGGAATGGAGTGTTGCTTTACTTTCTAAATGTTGTCCTTTCAGAGAAAATCACTTTCCTTTGAAAGAGCCTTGAGCTACTCACAAGCATTCAACAGAAACTCGCATGCATTTCTCTGAAAGAGAAGCAGTCTGTTCCAACACTTCAATTCACTGTGCGAAGTGAATGGAATGTTACTTCACTTTCTAAATGCTGTCCTTTCAGAGAAAATCACTTTCCTTTGAAAGTGCCTTAAGCTTCTTGCAAGCATTAGGAAGAAACTCACATGCGTTTCTCTGAAAGAGAAGCAGTCTGTTCCAGCACTTCAATTCACTGTGCGAAGTGAATGGAGTGTTGCTTCACTTTCTAAATGCTGTCCTTTCAGAGAAAATCACTTTCCTTTGAAAGTGCCTTAAGCTACTTACAAGCATTCAACAGAAACTCACATGCAGTTCTCTGAAAGAGAAGCAGTCTGTTCAAAGACTTCAATTCACTGTGCAAAGTGAATGGAGTGTTGCTTCACTTTCTAAATTCTGTCCTTTCAGAGAAAATCACTTTCCTTTGAAAGTGCCTTAAACTACTTTCAAGCATTCATAAAAAACTCACATGCGTTTCTCTGAAAGAGAAGCAGTCTGTTCCAACACTTCAATTCACTGTGCGAAGTGAGTGGAGTGTTGCTTCACTTTCTAAATTCTGTCCTTTCAGAGAAAATCACTTTCCTTTGAAAGTGCCTTAAACTCCTTTCAAGCATTCACAAAAAACTCACATGCATTTCTCTGAAAGAGTAGCAGTCTGTTCCAACACTTCAATTCACTGTGCGAAGTGAATGGAGTGCTGCTTCGCTTTCTAAATGCTGTCCTTTCAGAGAAAATCACTTTCCTTTGAAAGTGCCTTAAGCTACTTGCAAGCATTAGGTAGAAACTCACATGCGTTTCTCTGAAAGAGAAGCAGTGTGTTCCAACACTTCAATTCACTGTGCAAAGTGAATGGAGTGTTGCTTCACTTTCTAAATGCTGTCCTTTCAGAGAAAATCACTTTCCTTTGAAAGTGCCTTAAGCTACTTGCAAGCATTCACAAGAAACACTAATGCGTTTCTATGAAAGAGAAGCAGTCTGTTCCAACACTTCAATTCATTGCGCGAAGTGAATGGAGTGTTGCTTCACTTTCTAAATGCTGTCCTTTCAGAGAAAATCACTTTCCTTTGAAACTGCCTTAAAATACTTACAAGCATTCAGAAGTAACTCACATCTGTTTCTCTGAAAGAGAAGGAGTCTGTTCCAACACTTCAATTCACTGTGCGAAGTGAATGGAGTGTTGATTCACTTTCTAAGTGCTGTCCTTTCAGAGAAAATTACTTTCCTTTGAAAGTGCCTTAAGCTACTTACAAGCATTAGGAAGAAACTCACATGCGTTTCTCTGAAAGAGAAGCAATCTGTTCCAACACTTCATTTCACTGTGCGAAGTGAATGGAGTGTTGCTTCACTTTCTAAATGCTGTACTTTCAGAGAATATCACTTTTGTTTGAAAGTGCCTTAAGAAACTTTCAAGCATTTGCAAGAAACTCACGTGCATTTCTCTGAAAGAGAAGCCTTCTCTTCCAACACTTCAATTCACTGTGCGAAGTGAATGGAGTGTTGCTTCATTTTCTAAATGCTGTCCTTTCAGAGAAAATCACGTTCCTTTGAAATTGCCTTAAGCTACTTACAAGCATTCACCAGAAACTCACATGTATTTCTCTGAAAGAGAAGAAATCTGTTCCAACATTTCAACTCATTGGGCAAAGTGAATGGAATGTTGCCTCACTTTCTAAATGCTGTCCTTTCAGAGAAAATCACTTTCCTTTGAAAGTGCCTTAAGCTACTTACAAGCATTCACCAGAAACTCACATGCGTTTCTCTGAAAGAGAAGCAGTCTGTTCCAACACTTCAATTCACTTTGGGAAGTGAATGGAGTGTTGCTTCACTTTCTAAATGCTGTCCTTTCAGAGAAAATCACTTTCCTTTGAAAGTGCCTTAAGCTACTGGCAAGCATTAGGAAGAAACTCACATGCGTTTCTCTGAAAGAGAAGCAGTCTGTTCCTATATTTCAATTCACTCTGCGAAGTGAATGGAGTGTTGCTTCACTTTCTAAATGCTGTCCTTTCAGAGAAAATCACTTTCCTTTGAAAGTGCCTTAAGCTACTTGCAAGCATTAGGAAGAAACTCACATGCGTTTCTCTGAAAGAGAAGCAGTCTGTTCCAACACTTCAATTCACTGTGCGAAGTTAATGGAGTGTTGCTTCACTTTCTAAATGCTGTCCTTTCAGAGAAAATCACTTTCCTTTGAAAGTGCCTTAAGCTACTTACAAGCATTCACCAGAAACTCACATGCGTTTCTTTGAAAAAGAAGCAGTCTGTTCCAACACTTCAATTCACTTTGGGAAGTGAATGGAGTGTTGCTTCACTTTCTAAATGCTGTCCTTTCAGAGAAAATCACTTTCCTTTGAAAGTGCCTTAAGCTACTTGCAAGCATTAGGAAGAAACTCACATGCGTTTCTCTGAAAGAGAAGCAGTCTGTTCCAACACTTCAATTCACTGTGCGAAGTGAATGGAGTGTTGCTTCACTTTCTAAATGCTGTCCTTTCAGAGAAAATCACTTTCCTTTGAAAGAGCCTTGAGCTACTCACAAGCATTCAACAGAAACTCACATGCATTTCTCTGAAAGAGAAGCAGTCTGTTCCAACACTTCAATTCACTGTGCGAAGTGAATGGAATGTTACTTCACTTTCTAAATGCTGTCCTTTCAGAGAAAATCACTTTCCTTTGAAAGTGCCTTAAGCTTCTTGCAAGCATTAGGAAGAAACTCACATGCGTTTCTCTGAAAGAGAAGCAGTCTGTTCCAACACTTCAATTCACTGTGCGAAGTGAATGGAGTGTTGCTTCACTTTCCAAATGCTGTCCTTTCAGAGAAAATCACTTTCCTTTGAAAGTGCCTTAAGCTACTTACAAGCATTCAACAGAAACTCACATGCACTTCTCTGAAAGAGAAGCAGTCTGTTCCAAGACTTCAATTCACTGTGCGAAGTGAATGGAGTGTTGCTTCACTTTCTAAATTCTGTCCTTTCAGAGAAAATCACTTTCCTTTGAAAGTGCCTTAAACTACTTTCAAGCATTCATAAAAAACTCACATGCGTTTCTCTGAAAGAGAAGCAGTCTGTTCCAACACTTCAATTCACTGTGCAAAGTGAATGGAGTGTTACTTCACTTTCTAAATGCTGTTCTTTCAGAGAAAATCACTTTCTTTTGAAAGTGCCTTAAGCTACTTTCTAGCATTCAAGGAAACACAGATGCGTTTCTCTGAAAGAGAAGCCTTCCCTTCCAACACTTCAATTCACTGTGCGAAGTGAATGGAGTGTTGCTTCACTTTCTAAATGCTGTACTTTCAGAGAAAATCACGTTCCATTGAAAGTGTCTTAAGCTACTTACAAGCATTCAACAGAAACTCACATGTGTTTCTCTGAAAGAGAAGCAATCTGTTCCAATACTTCAATTCACTGTTCGATGTGAATGGAATGGTACTTCACATTTAAATGCTGTACTTTCAAAGAAAATCACTTTCCTTTGAAAGTGCCTTAAGCTACTTTCAAGCATTCACAAAAAAGTCACATGAGTTTCTCTGAAAGAGAAGCAGTCTGTTCCAACACTTCTATTCACTGTGCGAAGTGAATGGAGTGTTGCATCGCTTTCTAAATGCTGTCCTTTCCGAGAAAATCACTTTCCTTTGAAAGAGCCTTAAGCTACTTACAAGCATTCAACAAAAACTCACATGCATTTCTCTGAAAGAGAAGCAGTCTGGTCCAACACTTCAATTCACTGTGCGAAGTGAATGGAGTGTTGCTTCACTTTCTAAATGCTGTCCTTTCAAAGAAAATCACTTTCCTTTGAAAGTGCCTTACGCTACTTGCAAGCATTAACAAGAAACACTAATCCGTTTCCATGAAAGAGAAGCAATCTGTTCCAACACTTCAATTCACTGTGCGAAGTGAATGGAGTGTTGCCTCACTTTCGAAATGCTGTCCTTTCAGAGAAAATCACTTTCCTTTGAAAGTGCCTTAAGCTACTTACAAGCTTTCAACAGAAACTCACATGCATTTCTCTGAAAAGTGAAGCAGTGTGTTCCAACACTTCAATTCATTGCACGAAGGGAATGGAGTGTTGCTTTACTTTCTAAATGCTGTCCTTTCAGTGAAAATCACTTTCCTTTGAAAGTGCCTTTAGGTACTTACAAGCATTCAACAGAAACTCACATGCATTTCTCTGAAAGAGAAGCAGTCTGTTCCAACACTTCAATTCAGTGTGCAAAGAGAATGGAATGTTACTTCACTTTCTAAATGCTGTACTTTCAGAGAAAATCACTTTCCTTTGAAAGTGCCTTAAGCTACTTTCAAGCATTAGGAAGAAACTCACATGCATTTCTCTGAAAGAGAAGCAGTCTGTTGAACACTTTAATTCACTGTGCGAAGTTAATGGAGTGTTGCTTCACTTTCTAAATGCTGTCCTTTCAGAGAAAATCACCTTTGTTTGAAAGTGCCTTAAGCAACTTTCAAGCATTCACAAGAAACTCACATGCATTTCTCTGAAAGAGAAGCCTTCTCTTCCAACATTTCAATTCACTGTGCGAAGTGAATGGAGTGTTGCTTCACTTTCTAAATGCTGTCCGTTCAGAGAAAATCACTTTTGTTTGAAAGTGCCTTAAGCAACATTCAAGCATTCACAAGAAACTCACATGCATTTCTCTGAAAGAGAAGCCTTCTCTTCCAACACTTCAATTCACTGTGCGAAGTGAATGGAGTGTTGCTTCACTTTCTAAATTCTGTCCTTTCAGAGAAAATCACTTTCCTTTGAAAGTGCCTTACGCTACTTGCAAGCATTCACAAGAAACACTAATGCGTTTCTATGAAAGAGAAGCAATCAATTCCAACACTTCAATTCACTGTGCAAAGTGAATGGAGTGTTGCCTCACTTTCGAAATGCTGTCCTTTCAGAGAAAATCACTTTCCTTTGAAAGTGCCTTAAGCAGCTTTCAAGCATTCAACAGAAACTCACATGCATTTCTCTGAAAGAGAAGCCTTCCCTTCCAACACTTCAATTCACTGTGCAAGTGAATGGAGTGTTGCTTCACTTTCTAAATGCTGTCCTTTCAGAGAAAATCACTTTCCTTTGAAAGTGCCTAAAGCTACTTGCAAGCATTCACAAGAAACACTCATTCGTTTCTATGAAAGAGAAGCAGTCTGTTCCAACACTTCAATTCATTGCACGAAGGAAATGGAGTGTTGCTTTACTTTCTAAATGCTGTCCTTTCAGAGAAAATCACTTTCCTTTGAAAGAGCCTTGAGCTACTTACAAGCGTTCAACAGAAACTCACATGTATTTCTCTGAAAAAGAAGCAGTCTTTCCAACACTTCAATTCACTGTGCAAAGGGAATGGAATGTTACTTCACTTTCTAAATGCTGTACTTTCAGAGAAAATCACTTTCCTTTGGAAGTGCCTTAAGCTACTTGCAAGCATTCACAATAAACACTAATGCGTTTCTCTGAAAGAGAAGCAGTCGGTTCCAACACTTCAGTTCACTGTGCGAAGTGAATGGAGTGTTGCTTCACTTTTTAAATGCTGTCCTTTCAGAGAAAATCACTTTCCTTTGAAATAGCCTTAAGCTACTTACAAGCATTCAACAGAAACTCACATGCATTTCTCTGAAAGAGAAGCAGTCTGTTCCAACACTTCAATTCATTGCACGAAGGGAATGCAGTGTTGCTTCACATTCTAAATGCTGTCCTTTCAGAGAAAATCACTTTCCTTTGAAAGTGCCTTAAGCAACTTTCAAGCATTCAACAGAAACTCACATGCATTTCTCTGAAAGAGAAGCCTTCCCTTCCAACACTTCAATTCACTGTGCAAGTGAATGGAGTGTTGCTTCACTTTCTAAATGCTGTCCTTTCAGAGAAAATCACTTTCCTTTGAAAGTGCCTAAAGCTACTTGCAAGCATTCACAAGAAACACTAATGCGTTTCTATGAAAGAGAAGCAGTCTGTTCCAACACTTCAATTCATTGCACGAAGGAAATGGAGTGTTGCTTTACTTTCTAAATGCTGTCCTTTCAGAGAAAATCACTTTCCTTTGAAAGAGCCTTGAGCTACTTACAAGCGTTCAACAGAAACTCACATGTATTTCTCTGAAAAAGAAGCAGTCTTTCCAACACTTCAATTCACTGTGCAAAGGGAATGGAATGTTACTTCACTTTCTAAATGCTGTACTTTCAGAGAAAATCACTTTCCTTTGGAAGTGCCTTAAGCTACTTTCAAGCATTAGGAAGAAACTCACATGCGTTTCTCTGAAAGAGAAGCAGTCTGTTCCAACACTTCAATTCACTGTGCGAAGTGAAGGGAGTGTTGCTTCACTTTCTAAATTCTGTCCTTTCAGAGAAAATCACTTTCCTTCGAAAGTGCCTTAAGCTACTTGCAAGCATTCACAAGAAACACTAATGCGTTTCTCTGAAAGAGAAGCAGTCGGTTCCAACACTTCAGTTCACTGTGCGAAGTGAATGGAGTGTTGCTTCACTTTTTAAATGCTGTCCTTTCAGAGAAAATCACTTTCCTTTGAAATAGCCTTAAGCTACTTACAAGCATTCAACAGAAACTCACATGCATTTCTCTGAAAGAGAAGCAGTCTGTTCCAACACTTCAATTCATTGCACGAAGGGAATGCAGTGTTGCTTCACATTCTAAATGCTGTCCTTTCAGAGAAAATCACTTTCCTTTGAAAGTGCCTTAAGCTACTTAAAAGCATTCAACAGAAACTCACATGCATTTCTCTGAAAGAGTAGCAATCTGTTCCAACACTTCAATTCACTGTGCGAAGTGAATGGAGTGTTGCTTCACTTTCTAAATTCTGTCCTTTCAGAGAAAATCACTTTCCATTGAAAGTGCCTTACGCTACTTGCAAGCATTCACAAGAAACACTAATGCGTTTCTATGACAGAGAAGCAATGTGTTCCAACAATTCAATTCACTGTGCAAAGTGAATGGAGTGTTGCCTCACTTTCGAAATGCTGTCCTTTCAGAGAAAATCACTTTTGTTTGAAAGTGCCTTAAGCAACTTTCAAGAAATCAACAGAAACTCACATGCATTTCTCTGAAAGAGAATCCTTCCCTTCCAACACTTCAATTCACTGTGCGAAGTGAATGGAGTGTTGCTTCACTTTCTCAATGCTGTACTTTCAGAGAAAATCACGTTCCATTGAAAGTGTCTTAAGCTACTTACAAGCATTCAACAGAAACTCACATGTGTTTCTCTGAAAGAGAAGCAATCTGTTCCAATACTTCAATTCACTGTTCGAAGTGAATGGAATGGTACTTCACTTTCTAAATGCTGTACTTTCAAAGAAAATCACTTTCCTTTGAAAGTGCCTTAAGCTACTTTCAAGCATTCACAAAAAAGTCACATGAGTTTCTCTGAAAGAGAAGCAGTCTGTTCCAACACTTCAATTAACTGTGCGAAGTGAATGGAGTGTTGCATCGCTTTCTAAATGCTGTCCTTTCCGAGAAAATCACTTTCCTTTGAAAGAGCCTTAAGCTACTTACAAGCATTCAACAAAAACTCACATGCATTTCTCTGAAAGAGAAGCAGTCTGGTCCAACACTTCAATTCACTGTGCGATGTGAATGGAGTGTTGCTTCACTTTCTAAATGCTGTTCTTTCAAAGAAAATCACATTCCTTTGAAAGTGCCTTACGCTACTTGCAAGCATTAACAAGAAACACTAATCCGTTTCCATGAAAGAGAAGCAATCTGTTCCAACACTTCAATTCACTGTGCGAAGTGAATGGAGTGTTGGCTCACTTTCGAAATGCTGTCCTTTCAGAGAAAATCAATTTTGTTTGAAAGTGCCTTAAGCTACTTACAAGCTTTCAACAGAAACTCACATGCATTTCTCTGAAAGAGAAGCAGTCTGTTCCAACACTTCAATTCACTGTGCAAAGTGAATGGAGTGTTGCTTCACTTTCTAAATGCTGTCCTTTCAGAGAAAATCACTTTCCTTTGAAAGTGCCTTACGCTACTTGCAAGCATTCACAAGAAACACTAATGCGTTTCTACGAAAGGGAAGCAATCTATTCCAACACTTCAATTCACTGTGCAAAGTGAATGGAGTGTTGCCTCACTTTCGAAATGCTGTCCTTTCAGAGAAAATCACTTTCCTTTGAAAGTGCCTTAAGCAACTTTCAAGCATTCAACAGAAACTCACATGCATTTCTCTGAAAGAGAAGCCTTCCCTTCCAACACTTCAATTCACTGTGCAAGTGAATGGAGTGTTGCTTCACTTTCTAAATGCTGTCCTTTCAGAGAAAATCACTTTCCTTTGAAAGTGCCTAAAGCTACTTGCAAGCATTCACAAGAAACACTAATGCGTTTCTCTGAAAAAGAAGCAGTCTTTCCAACACTTCAATTCACTGTGCAAAGGGAATGGAATGTTACTTCACTTTCTAAATGCTGTACTTTCAGAGAAAATCACTTTCCTTTGGAAGTGCCTTAAGCTACTTTCAAGCATTAGGAAGAAACTCACATGCGTTTCTCTGAAAGAGAAGCAGTCTGTTCCAACACTTCAATTCACTGTGCGAAGTGAATGGAGTGTTGCTTCACTTTCTAAATACTGTCCTTTCAGAGAAAATCACTTTCCTTTGAAAGTGCCTTACGCTACTTGCAAGCATTCACGAGAAACATTAATGCGTTTCTATGACAGAGAAGCAATGTGTTCCAACACTTCAATTCACTGTGCAAAGTGAAAGGAGTGTTGCCTCACTTTCGAAATGCTGTCCTTTCACAGAAAATCACTTTTGTTTGAAAGTGCCTTAAGCAACTTTCAAGAAATCAACAGAAACTCACATGCGTTTCTCTGAAAGAGAAGCCTTCCCTTCCAACACTTCAATTCACTGTGCGAAGTGAATGGAGTGTTGCTTCACTTTCTAAATGCTGTCCGTTCAGAGAAAATCACTTTTGTTTGAAAGTGCCTTAAGCAACATTCAAGCATTCACAAAAAACTCACATGCATTTCTCTGAAAGAGAAGCCTTCCCTTCCAACACTTCAATTCACTGTGCAAGTGAATGGAGTGTTGCTTCACTTTCTAAATGCTGTCCTTTCAGAGAAAATCACTTTCCTTTGAAAGTGCCTAAAGCTACTTGCAAGCATTCACAAGAAACACTCATGCGTTTCTATGAAAGAGAAGCAGTCTGTTCCAACACTTCAATTCATTGCACGAAGGAAATGGAGTGTTGCTTTACTTTCTAAATGCTGTCCTTTCAGAGAAAATCACTTTCCTTTGAAAGAGCCTTGAGCTACTTACAAGCGTTCAACAGAAACTCACATGTATTTCTCTGAAAAAGAAGCAGTCTTTCCAACACTTCAATTCACTGTGCAAAGGGAATGGAATGTTACTTCACTTTCTAAATGCTGTACTTTCAGAGAAAATCACTTTCCTTTGGAAGTGCCTTAAGCTACTTGCAAGCATTCACAATAAACACTAATGCGTTTCTCTGAAAGAGAAGCAGTCGGTTCCAACATTTCAGTTCACTGTGCGAAGTGAATGTCGTGTTGCTTCACTTTTTAAATGCTGTCCTTTCAGAGAAAATCACTTTCCTTTGAAATAGCCTTAAGCTACTTACAAGCATTCAACAGAAACTCACATGCATTTCTCTGAAAGAGAAGCAGTCTGTTACACTTCAATTCATTGCACGAAGGGAATGCAGTGTTGCTTCACATTCTAAATGCTGTCCTTTCAGAGAAAATCACTTTCCTTTGAAAGTGCCTTAAGCGACTTTCAAGCATTCAACAGAAACTCACATGCATTTCTCTGAAAGAGAAGCCTTCCCTTCCAACACTTCAATTCACTGTGCAAGTGAATGGAGTGTTGCTTCACTTTCTATATGCTGTCCGTTCAGAGAAAATCACTTTCCTTTGAAAGTGCCTAAAGCTACTTGCAAGCATTCACAAGAAACACTAATGCGTTTCTATGAAAGAGAAGCAGTCTGTTCCAACACTTCAATTCATTGCACGAAGGAAATGGAGTGTTGCTTTACTTTCTAAATGCTGTCCTTTCAGAGAAAATCACTTTCCTTTGAAAGAGCCTTGAGCTACTTACAAGCGTTCAACAGAAACTCACATGTATCTCTCTGAAAAAGAAGCAGTCTTTCCAACACTACAATTCACTGTGCAAAGGGAATGGAATGTTACTTCACTTTCTAAATGCTGTACTTTCAGAGAAAATCACTTTCCTTTGGAAGTGCCTTAAGCTACTTTCAAGCATTAGGAAGAAACTCACATGCGTTTCTCTGAAAGAGAAGCAGAATGTTCCAACACTTCAATTCACTGTGCGAAGTGAAGGGAGTGTTGCTTCACTTTCTAAATTCTGTCCTTTCAGAGAAAATCACTTTCCTTCGAAAGTGCCTTAAGCTACTTGCAAGCATTCACAAGAAACACTAATGCGTTTCTCTGAAAGAGAAGCAGTCGGTTCCAACACTTCAGTTCACTGTGCGAAGTGAATGGAGTGTTGCTTCACTTTCTAAATGCTGTACTTTCATAGAAAATCACTTTTGTTTGAAAGTGCCTTCAGAAACTTTCAAGCATTCACAAGAAACTCTCATGCATTTCTCTGAAAGAGAAACCTTCTCTTCCAACACTTCAATTCACTGTGCGAAGTGAATGGAGTGTTGCTTCACTTTCTAAATGCTGTCCTTTCCGAGAAAATCACTTTCCTTTGAAAGTGCCTTAAGCTACTTACAAGCATTCAGCAGAAACTCACATGCATTTCTCTGAAAGAGACGCAGTCTGTTCCAACACTTCAATTCACTGTGCGAAGTGAATGGAGTGTTGCTTCACTCTCTAAATGCTTTCCTTGTAGAGAAAATCACTTTCCTTTGAAAGTGCCTTAAGCAACTTGCAAGCATTCACAAGAAACACTAATGCGTTTCTATGAAAGAGAAGCACTCTGTTCCAACACTTCAATTCACTGCACGAAGGGAATGGAGTGTTGCTTCACTTTCTAAATGCTGTCCTTACAGAGAAAATTACTTTCCTTTGAAAGTGCCTTAAGATACTTGCAAGCATTCACAAGCAACACTAATGCGTTTCTATGAAAGAGAAGCACTCTGTTCCAACACTTCAATTCACTGCGCGAAGGGAACGGAGTATTGCTTCACTTTCTAAATGCTGTCCTTTAAGAGAAAATCACTTTCCTTTGAAAGAGCCTTTAGCTACTTACAAGTATTCAACAGAAACTCACATGCATTTTTCGAAAAGAGAAGCAGTCTGTTCTAACACTTCAATTCACTGTTCCAAGTGAATGGAGTGTTGCTACACTTTCTAAATGCTGTCATTTCAGAGAAAATCACTTTCCTTTGCAAGTGCCTTAAGCTACTTTCAAGCATTCACAAAAAATTCACATGCGTTTCTCTGAAAGAGAAGCATTCTGTTCCAACACTTCAATTCACTGTGCGAAGTGAATGGAGTGTTGCTTCACTTTCTAAATGCTGTCCTTTCAGAGAAAATCACTTTCCTTTGAAAGAGCCTTAAGCTACTTACAAGCATTCTACAGAAAATCACATGCATATCTCTGAAAGAGAAGCAGTCTGCTCCAACACGTCAATTCACTGCACGAAGGGAATGGAGTGTTGCTTCACTTTCTAAATGCTGTCCTTTCAGAGAAATTCACTTTCCCTTGAAAGTGCCTTAAGCTACTAACAAGCTTTCAACAGAAACTCACATGCATTTCTCTGAAAGAGAAGCAGTCTGTTCCAACACTTCAATTCACTGTGCGAAGTGAATGGAGTGTTGCTTCACTTTCTAAAAGCTGTACTTTCAGAGAAAATCACTTTCCTTTGAAAGTGCCTTAAGCTACTTACAAGAATTCACCAGAAACTCACATGCGTTTCTCTGAAAGAGAAGCAGTCGGTTCCAACACTTCAATTCTCTGTGCGAAGTGAATGGAATGTTACTTCACTTTCTAAATGCTGTACTTTCAGAGAAACTCACTTTCCTTTGAAAGTGCCTTAAACTACTTTCAAGCATTCAGAAGAAACACACATGCGTTTCTCTGAAATAGAAGCAGTCTGTTCCAACACTTCAATTCACTGTGCGAAGTGAATGGAGTGTTGCTTCACTTTCTAAATGCTCTGCTTTCCGAGAAAATCACTTTCATTTGAAAGTGCCTTAAGCTACTTACAAGCATTAGAAAGAAACTCACATGCGTTTCTCTGAAAGAGAAGCAGTCTGTTCCAACACGTCTATTCACTGTGCGAAGTGAATGGAGTGTTGCTTCTCTTTCTAAATGCTGTCCTTTCCGAGAAAATCACTTTCCTTTGAAAGTGCCTTAAGCTACATACAAGCATTCACAAGAAACACTTATGCGTTTCTATGAAAGGGAAGCAGTCTGTTCCAACACTTCAATTCACTGCACGAAGTGAATGGAGTGTTGCTTTACTTTCTAAATGCTGTCCTTTCAGAGAAAATCAATTCTGTTTGAAAGAGCTTGTAAGCTACTTACAAGCATTCAACAGAAACTCACATGCATTTCTCTGAAATAGAAGCAGTCTGTTCCAACACTTCAATTCACTGCACGAAGGGAATGGAGTGTTGCTTCACTTTCTAAATGCTGTCCTTTCAGAGAAAATCACTTTCCTTTGAAAGTGCCTTAAGCTACTTACAAGCATTCAACAAAAACTCACATGCATTTCTCTGAAAGAGAAGCAGTCTGTTCCAACCCTTCAATTCACTGTGCGAAGTGAATGGAGTGTTGCTTCACTTTCTAAATCCTGTCCTTTCAGAGAAAATCACTTTTGTTTGAAAGTGCCTTAAACAACTTTCAAGCATTCACAAGAAATTCACATGCATTTCTCTGAAAGAGAAGCCTTCTCTTCCAACACTTCAATTCACTGTGCGAAATGAATGGAGTGTTGCTTCACTTTCTAAATGCTGTCCTTTCAGAGAAAATCACTTTCCTTTGAAAGTGCCTTAAGCTACTTACAAGCATTAGGGAGAAACTCACATGCGTTTCTCTGAAAGAGAAGCAGTCTGTTCCAAAACTTCTTTCAGTGTGCGAAGTGGAGTGTTGCTTCACTTTCTAAATTCTGTCCTTTCAGAGAAAATCACTTTCCTTTGAAAGAGCCTTAAGCTACTTACAAGCATTCAACAGAAACTCACATGCATTTCTCTGAAAGAGAAGCAGTCTGTTCCAACACTTCAATTCACTGTTCCAAGTGAATGGAATGTTACTTCACTTTCTAAATGCTGTCCTTTCAGAAAAAATCACTTTCCTTTGAAAGTGCCTTAAGCTACTTTCAAGCATTCACAGGAAACACATATGCGTTTCTCTGAAATAGAAGCAGTCTTTTTCAACACTTCAATTCACTGTGCGAAGTGAATGGAGTGTTGCTTCACTTTCTAAATCCTGTCCTTTCAGAGAAAATCACTTTTGTTTGAAAGTGCCTTAAACAACTTTCAAGCATTCACAAGAAATTCACATGCATTTCTCTGAAAGAGAAGCCTTCTCTTCCAACACTTCAATTCACTGTGCGAAATGAATGGAGTGTTGCTTCACTTTCTAAATGCTGTCCTTTCAGAGAAAATCACTTTCCTTTGAAAGTGCCTTAAGCTACTTACAAGCATTAGGGAGAAACTCACATGCGTTTCTCTGAAAGAGAAGCAGTCTGTTCCAACACTTCAATTCACTGTGCGAAGTGAATGGAGTGTTGCTTCACTTTCTAAATGCTGTTCTTTCCGAGAAAATCACTTTTGTTTGAAAGTGCCTTAAGAAACTTACAAGCATTCACAAGAAACTCACATGCATTTCTCTGAAAGAGAAACCTTCTCTTCCAACACTTCAATTCACTGTGCGAAGTGAATGGAGTGTTGCTTCACTTTCTAAATGCTGTCCTTTCAGAGAAAATCACTTTCCTTTGTAAGTGCCTTAAATTACTTGCAAGCATTAGTAAGGAACTCACATGCGTTTCTCTGAAAGAGAAGCAGTCTGTTCCAACACTTCAATTCACTGTGCGAGGTGAATGGAGTGTTGCTTCACTTTCTAAATGTTGTACTTTCAGAGAAAATCACTTTTGTTTGAAAGTGCCTTAAGCAACTTTCACGCATTCACAAGGAACTCACATGCATTTCTCTGAAAGAGAAGCCTTCTCTTCCAACACTTAATTCACTGTGCGAAATGAATGGAGTGTTGCTTCACTTTCTAAATGCTGTCCTTTCAGAGAAAATCACTTTCCTTTGATAGTGCCTTAAGCTACTTTCAAGCATTCAACAGAAACTCACATGCATTTCTCTGAAAGAGAAGCAGTCTGTTCCAACACTTCAATTCACTGTTCCAAGTGAATGCAATGATACTTCACTTTGTAAATGCTGTATTTTCAGAGAAAATCACTTTCCTTTGAAAGTGCCTTAAGCTACTTACAAGCATTAGGAAGAAACTCACATGCATTTCTCTGAAAGAGAAGCAGTCTGTTCCAACCCTTCAATTCACTGTGCGAAGTGAATGGATTGTTGCTTCACTTTCTCAATGCTGTTTTTTTCAGAGAAAATCACTTTCCTTTGAACGTGCCTAAAGCTACTTACAAGCATTCACCAGAAATTCACATGCATTTCTCTGAAATAGAAGCAGTCTGTTCCAAATCTTCAATTCAGTGTGCGAAGTGAATGGAGTGTTGCTTCACTTTCTAAATGCTGTCCTTTAAGAGAAAATCACTTTCCTTTGAAAGTGCCTTAAGCTACTTACAAGCATTCACCAGAAACTCACATGCGCTTCTCTGAAAGAGAAGCTGTCTGTTCCAAAACTTCAATTCACTGTGCGAAGTGAATGGAGTGTTGCCTCACTTTCTAAATGCTGTCCTTTCAGAGAAAATCACTTTCCTTTGATAGTGTCTTAAGTTACTTGCAAGCATTAGGAAGAAACTCACATGCGTTTCGCTGAAAGAGAAGCAGTCTGTTCCAACACTTCAATTCATTGTGCGAAGTGAATGGAGTGTTGCTTCACTTTCTAAATGCTGTCCTTTCGGAGAAAATCACTTTCCTTTGAAAGTGCCTTAAGGAACTTACAAGCATTAAGACGAAACTCACATGCGTTTCTCTGAAAGAGAAGCAGTCTGTTCCAAAACTTCAATTCAGTGTGCGAAGTGAATGGAGTGTTGCTTCACTTTCTAAATGCTGTCCTTTCAGAGAAAATCACTTTCCTTTGAAACTGCCTTAAAATACTTACAAGCATTCAGAAGAAACTCACATCTGTTTCTCTGAAAGAGAAGGAGTCTGTTCCAACACTTCAATTCACTGTGCGAAGTGAATGGAGTGTTGCTTCACTTTCTAAATGCTGTCCTTTCAGAAAATCACTTTCCTTTAAAAGTGCCTTAAGCTACTTACAAGCATTAGGAAGAAACTCACATGCGTTTCTCTGAAAGAGAAGCAATCTGTTCCAACCCTTCAATTCACTGTTCGAAGTGAATGGAGTGTTGCTTCACTTTCTAAATGCTGTCCTTTCAGAGAAAATCACTTTTGTTTGAAAGTGCCTTAAGAAACTTTCAAGCATTCACAAGAAACTCACATGCATTTCTCTGAAAGAGAAACCTTCTCTTCCAACACTTCAATTCACTGTGCGAAGTGAATGGCGTGTTGCTTCACTTTCTAAATGCTTTCCTTTCAGAGAAAATCACTTTTCTTTGAAAGTGCCTTAAGCAACTTGCAAGCATTCACAAGAAACACTAATGCGTTTCTAGGAAAGAGAAGCACTCTGTTCCTACTTCAATTCACTGTGCGAAGTGAATGGAGTGTTGCTTCACTTTCTTAATGCTGTCCTTTCAGAGAAAATCACTTTCCTTTGAAAGTGCCTTAAGCAACTTTCACGCATTCACAAGAAACTCACATGCATTTCTCTGAAAGAGAAGCCTTCTCTTCCAACACTTCAATTCACTGTGCTAAGTGAATGGACTGTTGCTTCACTTTCTAAATGCTGTCTTTCAGAGAAAATCACTTTCCTTTGAATGTGCCTTAAGTTACTTACAATCATTCACCAGAAACTCACATGCGCTTCTCTGAAAGAGAAGCAGTCTGTTCCAACACTTCAATTCACTGTGCGAAGTGAATGGAGTGTTGCTTCACTTTCTAAATGCTGTCCTTTCAGAGAAAATCACTTTCCTTAGAAAGTGCCTTTAGCTACTTTCAAGCATTCACAAAAAATTCACATGCGTTTCTCTGAAAGAGAAGCATTCTGTTCCAACACTTCAATTCACTGTGCGAAGTGAATGGAGTGTTGCTTCACTTTCTAAATGCTGTCCTTTCAGAGAAAATCACTTTCCTTTGAAAGAGCCTTAAGCTACTTACAAGCATTCTACAGAAAATCACATGCATATCTCTGAAAGAGAAGCAGTCTGCTCCAACACGTCAATTCACTGCACGAAGGGAATGGAGTGTTGCTTCACTTTCTAAATGCTGTCCTTTCAGAGAAATTCACTTTCCCTTGAAAGTGCCTTAAGCTACTAACAAGCTTTCAACAGAAACTCACATGCATTTCTCTGAAAGAGAAGCAGTCTGTTCCAACACTTCAATTCACTGTGCGAAGTGAATGGAGTGTTGCTTCACTTTCTAAAAGCTGTACTTTCAGAGAAAATCACTTTCCTTTGAAAGTGCCTTAAGCTACTTACAAGAATTCACCAGAAACTCACATGCGTTTCTCTGAAAGAGAAGCAGTCGGTTCCAACACTTCAATTCTCTGTGCGAAGTGAATGGAATGTTACTTCACTTTCTAAATGCTGTACTTTCAGAGAAACTCACTTTCCTTTGAAAGTGCCTTAAACTACTTTCAAGCATTCAGAAGAAACACACATGCGTTTCTCTGAAACAGAAGCAGTCTGTTCCAACACTTCAATTCACTGTGCGAAGTGAATGGAGTGTTGCTTCACTTTCTAAATGCTCTGCTTTCCGAGAAAATCACTTTCATTTGAAAGTGCCTTAAGCTACTTACAAGCATTAGAAAGAAACTCACATGCGTTTCTCTGAAAGAGAAGCAGTCTGTTCCAACACGTCAATTCACTGTGCGAAGTGAATGGAGTGTTGCTTCTCTTTCTAAATGCTGTCCTTTCCGAGAAAATCACTTTCCTTTGAAAGTGCCTTAAGCTACATACAAGCATTCACAAGAAACACTTATGCGTTTCTATGAAAGGGAAGCAGTCTGTTCCAACACTTCAATTCACTGCACGAAGTGAATGGAGTGTTGCTTTACTTTCTAAATGCTGTCCTTTCAGAGAAAATCAATTCTGTTTGAAAGAGCTTGTAAGCTACTTACAAGCATTCAACAGAAACTCACATGCATTTCTCTGAAATAGAAGCAGTCTGTTCCAACACTTCAATTCACTGCACGAAGGGAATGGAGTGTTGCTTCACTTTCTAAATGCTGTCCTTTCAGAGAAAATCACTTTCCTTTGAAAGTGCCTTAAGCTACTTACAAGCATTCAACAAAAACTCACATGCATTTCTCTGAAAGAGAAGCAGTCTGTTCCAACCCTTCAATTCACTGTGCGAAGTGAATGGAGTGTTGCTTCACTTTCTAAATCCTGTCCTTTCAGAGAAAATCACTTTTGTTTGAAAGTGCCTTAAACAACTTTCAAGCATTCACAAGAAATTCACATGCATTTCTCTGAAAGAGAAGCCTTCTCTTCCAACACTTCAATTCACTGTGCGAAATGAATGGAGTGTTGCTTCACTTTCTAAATGCTGTCCTTTCAGAGAAAATCACTTTCCTTTGAAAGTGCCTTAAGCTACTTACAAGCATTAGGGAGAAACTCACATGCGTTTCTCTGAAAGAGAAGCAGTCTGTTCCAAAACTTCTTTCAGTGTGCGAAGTGGAGTGTTGCTTCACTTTCTAAATTCTGTCCTTTCAGAGAAAATCACTTTCCTTTGAAAGAGCCTTAAGCTACTTACAAGCATTCAACAGAAACTCACATGCATTTCTCTGAAAGAGAAGCAGTCTGTTCCAACACTTCAATTCACTGTTCCAAGTGAATGGAATGTTACTTCACTTTCTAAATGCTGTCCTTTCAGAAAAAATCACTTTCCTTTGAAAGTGCCTTTAGCTACTTTCAAGCATTCACAGGAAACACATATGCGTTTCTCTGAAATAGAAGCAGTCTTTTCCAACACTTCAATTCACTGTGCGAAGTGAATGGAGTGTTGCTTCACTTTTTAAATCCTGTCCTTTCAGAGAAAATCACTTTTGTTTGAAAGTGCCTTAAACATCTTTCAAGCATTCACAAGAAATTCACATGCATTTCTCTGAAAGAGAAGCCTTCTCTTCCAACACTTCAATTCACTGTGCGAAATGAATGGAGTGTTGCTTCACTTTCTAAATGCTGTCCTTTCAGAGAAAATCACTTTCCTTTGAAAGTGCCTTAAGCTACTTACAAGCATTAGGGAGAAACTCACATGCGTTTCTCTGAAAGAGAAGCAGTCTGTTCCAACACTTCAATTCACTGTGCGAAGTGAATGGAGTGTTGCTTCACTTTCTAAATGCTGTTCTTTCCGAGAAAATCACTTTTGTTTGAAAGTGCCTTAAGAAACTTACAAGCATTCACAAGAAACTCACATGCATTTCTCTGAAAGAGAAACCTTCTCTTCCAACACTTCAATTCACTGTGCGAAGTGAATGGAGTGTTGCTTCACTTTCTAAATGCTGTCCTTTGAGAGAAAATCACTTTCCTTTGTAAGTGCCTTAAATTACTTGCAAGCATTAGTAAGGAACTCACATGCGTTTCTCTGAAAGAGAAGCAGTCTGTTCCAACACTTCAATTCACTGTGCGAGGTGAATGGAGTGTTGCTTCACTTTCTAAATGTTGTACTTTCAGAGAAAATCACTTTTGTTTGAAAGTGCCTTAAGCAACTTTCACGCATTCACAAGGAACTCACATGCATTTCTCTGAAAGAGAAGCCTTCTCTTCCAACACTTAATTCACTGTGCGAAATGAATGGAGTGTTGCTTCACTTTCTAAATGCTGTCCTTTCAGAGAAAATCACTTTCCTTTGATAGTGCCTTAAGCTACTTTCAAGCATTCAACAGAAACTCACATGCATTTCTCTGAAAGAGAAGCAGTCTGTTCCAACACTTCAATTCACTGTTCCAAGTGAATGCAATGATACTTCACTTTGTAAATGCTGTATTTTCAGAGAAAATCACTTTCCTTTGAAAGTGCCTTAAGCTACTTACAAGCATTAGGAAGAAACTCACATGCATTTCTCTGAAAGAGAAGCAGTCTGTTCCAACCCTTCAATTCACTGTGCGAAGTGAATGGATTGTTGCTTCACTTTCTCAATGCTGTTTTTTTCAGAGAAAATCACTTTCCTTTGAACGTGCCTAAAGCTACTTACAAGCATTCACCAGAAATTCACATGCATTTCTCTGAAATAGAAGCAGTCTGTTCCAAATCTTCAATTCAGTGTGCGAAGTGAATGGAGTGTTGCTTCACTTTCTAAATGCTGTCCTTTAAGAGAAAATCACTTTCCTTTGAAAGTGCCTTAAGCTACTTACAAGCATTCACCAGAAACTCACATGCGCTTCTCTGAAAGAGAAGCTGTCTGTTCCAAAACTTCAATTCACTGTGCGAAGTGAATGGAGTGTTGCCTCACTTTCTAAATGCTGTCCTTTCAGAGAAAATCACTTTCCTTTGATAGTGTCTTAAGTTACTTGCAAGCATTAGGAAGAAACTCACATGCGTTTCGCTGAAAGAGAAGCAGTCTGTTCCAACACTTCAATTCATTGTGCGAAGTGAATGGAGTGTTGCTTCACTTTCTAAATGCTGTCCTTTCGGAGAAAATCACTTTCCTTTGAAAGTGCCTTAAGGAACTTACAAGCATTAAGATGAAACTCACATGCGTTTCTCTGAAAGAGAAGCAGTCTGTTCCAAAACTTCAATTCAGTGTGCGAAGTGAATGGAGTGTTGCTTCACTTTCTAAATGCTGTCCTTTCAGAGAAAATCACTTTCCTTTGAAACTGCCTTAAAATACTTACAAGCATTCAGAAGAAACTCACATCTGTTTCTCTGAAAGAGAAGGAGTCTGTTCCAACACTTCAATTCACTGTGCGAAGTGAATGGAGTGTTGCTTCACTTTCTAAATGCTGTCCTTTCAGAGAAAATCACTTTCCTTTAAAAGTGCCTTAAGCTACTTACAAGCATTAGGAAGAAACTCACATGCGTTTCTCTGAAAGAGAAGCAATCTGTTCCAACCCTTCAATTCACTGTTCGAAGTGAATGGAGTGTTGCTTCACTTTCTAAATGCTGTCCTTTCAGAGAAAATCACTTTTGTTTGAAAGTGCCTTAAGAAACTTTCAAGCATTCACAAGAAACTCACATGCATTTCTCTGAAAGAGAAACCTTCTCTTCCAACACTTCAATTCACTGTGCGAAGTGAATGGAGTGTTGCTTCACTTTCTAAATGCTTTCCTTTCAGAGAAAATCACTTTTCTTTGAAAGTGCCTTAAGCAACTTGCAAGCATTCACAAGAAACACTAATGCGTTTCTAGGAAAGAGAAGCACTCTGTTCCTACTTCAATTCACTGTGCGAAGTGAATGGAGTGTTGCTTCACTTTCTTAATGCTGTCCTTTCAGAGAAAATCACTTTCCTTTGAAAGTGCCTTAAGCAACTTTCACGCATTCACAAGAAACTCACATGCATTTCTCTGAAAGAGAAGCCTTCTCTTCCAACACTTCAATTCACTGTGCGAAGTGAATGGACTGTTGCTTCACTTTCTAAATGCTGTCTTTCAGAGAAAATCACTTTCCTTTGAATGTGCCTTAAGCTACTTACAAGCATTCACCAGAAACTCACATGCGCTTCTCTGAAAGAGAAGCAGTCTGTTCCAACACTTCAATTCACTGTGCGAAGTGAATGGAGTGTTGCTTCACTTTCTAAATGCTGTCCTTTCAGAGAAAATCACTTTCCTTAGAAAGTGCCCTTAGCTACTTACAAACATTCACAAAAAACTCACAAGCATTTCTCTGAAAGGGAAGCAGTCTGTTCCAAAACTTCAATTCAGTGTGTGAAGTGAATGGAGTGTTGCTTCACTTTCTAAATGCTGTCCTTTCAGAGAAAATCACTTTCCTTTCAAAGTGCCTTAAGCTACTTACAAGCATTCAACAGAAACACACATGCATTTCTCTGAAAGAGAAGAAGTCTGTTCCAACACTTCAATTCTCTGTGCGAAGTGAATGGAGTGTTGCTTCACATTCTAAATACTGTACTTTCAAAGAAAATCACTTTCCTTTGAAAGTGCCTTAAGCTACTTGAAAGCATTCACAAGAAACACTAATGCGTTTCTATGAAAGAGAAGCAGTCTGTTCCAACACTTCAATTCACTGCACGAAGTGAATGGAGTATTGCAACAATTTCTATATGCTGTCCTTTCAGAGAAAATCACTTTCCTTTGAATGATCCTTGAGCTACTTACAAGCATTCAACAGAAACTCACATGCATTTCTCTGAAAGAGAAGCAGTCTGTTCCAACACTTCAATTCACTGTGGGAAGTAAATGGAGTGTTGCTTCACTTTCTAAATGCCATCCTTTCAGAGAAAATCACTTTCCTTTGAAAGTGCCTTAAGCTACTTACAAGCATTCACCAGAAATTCACATGCCTTACTCTGAAAGAGAAGCAGTCTGTTCCAACACTTCAATTCACTGTGCGAAGTGAATGGAATGTTACTTCACTTTCTAAATGCTGTACTTTCAGAGAAACTCACTTTCCCTTGAAAGTGCCTTAAGCTACTTTCAAGCATTAAGAAGAAACACACATGCGTTTCTCTGTAATAGAAGCAGTCTGTTCCAAAACTTCAATTCACTGTGCGAAACGAATGGAGTGTTGCTTCACTTTCTAAATGCTGTCCTTTCAGAGAAAATTACTTTCCTTTGAAAGTGCCTTAAGCTGCTTACAAGCATTAGGAAGAAACTCACATGCTTTTCTCTGAAAGAGAAGCAGTCTGTTCCAACACTTCAATTCACTGTGCGAATTGAATGGAGTGTTGCTTCACTTTCTAAATGCTGTCCTTTCAGAGAAAATCACTTTCCTTTGAAAGTGCCTTAAGCTACTTACAAGCATTCAACAGAAACTCACATGCATTTCTCTGAAAGTGAAGAAGTCTGTTCCAACACTTCAATTCTATGTGCGAAGTGAATGGAGTTTTGCTTCACTTTCTAAATGCTGTCCTTTCAGAGAAAGTTACTTTCCTTTGAAAGTGCCTTAAGCTACTTGCAAGCATTCACAAGAAACACAAATGCGTTTCTATGAAAGAGAAGCATTCTGTTCCAACACTTCAATTCACTGTACGAAGTGAATGGAGAGTTGCAACAACTTCTAAATGCTCTCCTTTCAGAGAAAATCTCTTTCCTTTGAAACTGCCTTAATCTACTTAAAAGCATTCAGAAGAAACTCACATCCGTTTCTCTGAAAGAGAAGGAGTCTGTTAAAACACATCAATTCACTGTGCGAAGTGAATGGAGTGGTGCTTCACTTTCTAAATGCTTTCCTTTCAGAGAAAATCACTTTCCTATGAAAGTGCCTTAAGCTACTTACAAGCATTAGGAGGAAATTCACATGCGTTTCTCTGAAAGAGAAGTAGTCTGTTCCAACACTTCAATTCACTGTGCGAAGTGAATGGAGTGTTGCTTCACTTTCTAAATGCTGTACTTTCATAGAAAATCACTTTTGTTTGAAAGTGCCTTCAGAAACTTTCAAGCATTCACAAGAAACTCTCATGCATTTCTCTGAAAGAGAAACCTTCTCTTCCAACACTTCAATTCACTGTGCGAAGTGAATGGAGTGTTGCTTCACTTTCTAAATGCTGTCCTTTCCGAGAAAATCACTTTCCTTTGAAAGTGCCTTAAGCTACTTACAAGCATTCAGCAGTAACTCACATGCATTTCTCTGAAAGAGACGCAGTCTGTTCCAACACTTCAATTCACTGTGCGAAGTGAATGGAGTGTTGCTTCACTCTCTAAATGCTTTCCTTTTAGAGAAAATCACTTTCCTTTGAAAGTGCCTTAAGCAACTTGCAAGCATTCACAAGAAACACTAATGCGTTTCTATGAAAGAGAAGCACTCTGTTCCAACACTTCAATTCACTGCACGAAGGGAATGGAGTGTTGCTTCACTTTCTAAATGCTGTCCTTACAGAGAAAATTACTTTCCCTTGAAAGTGCCTTAAGCTACTTGCAAGCATTCACAAGCAACACTAATGCGTTTCTATGAAAGGGAAGAACTCTGTTCCAACACTTCAATTCACTGCGCGAAGGGAACGGAGTATTGCTTCACTTTCTAAATGCTGTCCTTTAAGAAAAAATCACTTTCCTTTGAAAGAGCCTTAGCTACTTACAAGTATTCAACAGAAACTCATATGCATTTTTCGAAAAGAGAAGCAGTCTGTTCTAACACTTCAATTCTCTGTTCCAAGTGAATGGAGTGTTGCTACACTTTCTAAATGCTGTCATTTCAGAGAAAATCACTTTCCTTTGCAAGTGCCTTAAGCTACTTTCAAGCATTCACAAAAAATTCACATGCGTTTCTCTGAAAGAGAAGCATTCTGTTCCAACACTTCAATTCACTGCACGAAGTGAATGGAGTGTTGCTTTACTTTCTAAATGCTGTCCTTTCAGAGAAAATCAATTCTGTTTGAAAGAGCTTGTAAGCTACTTACAAGCATTCAACAGAAACTCACATGCATTTCTCTGAAATAGAAGCAGTCTGTTCCAACACTTCAATTCACTGCACGAAGGGAATGGAGTGTTGCTTCACTTTCTAAATGCTGTCCTTTCAGAGAAAATCACTTTCCTTTGAAAGTGCCTTAAGCTACTTACAAGCATTCAACAAAAACTCACATGCATTTCTCTGAAAGAGAAGCAGTCTGTTCCAACCCTTCAATTCACTGTGCGAAGTGAATGGAGTGTTGCTTCACTTTCTAAATGCTGTCCTTTCAGAGAAAATCACTTTCCTTTGAAAGTGCCTTATACTACTTTCATGCAATCTCAAAAAACTCACATGCGTTTCTGTGAAACAAAAGCAGTCTCTTCCAACACTTCAATTCACTGTGCGAAGTGAAAGGAGGGTTGCTTCACTTTCTAAATGCTGTCCTTTCAGAGAAAATCACTTTCCTTTGAAAGTGCCTTAAGGTACTTATAAGCATTAGGATGAAACTCACATGCGTTTCTCTGAAAGAGAAGCAGTCTGTTCCAAAACTTCTTTCAGTGTGCGAAGTGGAGTGTTGCTTCACTTTCTAAATGCTGTCCTTTCAGAGAAAATCACTTTCCTTTGAAAGAGCCTTAAGCTACTTACAAGCATTCAACAGAAACTCACATGCATTTCTCTGAAAGAGAAGCAGTCTGTTCCAACACTTCAATTCACTGTTCCAAGTGAATGGAATGTTACTTCACTTTCTAAATGCTGTCCTTTCAGAAAAAATCACTTTCCTTTGAAAGTGCCTTAAGCTACTTACAAGCATTAGGAAGAAACTCACATGCGTTTCTCTGAAAGAGAAGCAGTCTGTTCCAACACTTCAATTCACTGTTCGAAGTGAATGGAGTGTTGCTTCACTTTCTAAATGCTGTCCTTTCAGAGAAAATCACTTTTGTTTGAAAGTGCCTTAAGAAACTTACAAGCATTCACAAGAAACTCACATGCATTTCTCTGAAAGAGAAACCTTCTCTTCCAACACTTCAATTCACTGTGCGAAGTGAATGGAGTTTTGCTTCACTTTCTAAATGCTTTCCTTTCAGAGAAAATCACTTTTCTTTGAAAGTGCCTTAAGCAACTTGCAAGCATTCACAAGAAACACTAATGCGTTTCTATGAAAGAGAAGCACTCTGTTCCTACTTCAATTCACTGTGCGAAGTGAATGGAGTGTTGCTTCACTTTCTAAATGCTGTCCTTTCAGAGAAAATCACTTTCCTTTGAAAGTGCCTTAAGCAACTTTCACGCATTCACAAGAAACTCACATGCATTTCTCTGAAAGAGAAGCAGTCTGTTCCAACACTTCAATTCACTGTGAGAAGTGAATGGAGTGTTGCTTCACTTTCTAAATGTTGTACTTTCAGAGAAAATCACTTTTGTTTGAAAGTGCCTTAAGCAACTTTCACGAATTCACAAGAAACTCACATGCATTTCTCTGAAAGAGAAGCCTTCTCTTCCAACACTTCAATTCACTGTGCGAAGTGAATGGAGTGTTGCTTCACTTTCTAAATGCTGTCCTTTCAGAGAAAATCACTTTCCTTTGAAAGTGCCTTAAGCTACTTACAAGCACTCAACAGAAACTCACATGCATTTCTCTGAAAGAGAAGCAGGCTGTTCCAACACTTCAATTCATTGTTCCAAGTGAATGGAATGATACTTCACTTTCTAAATGCTGTACTTTCAGAGAAAATCACTTTCCTTTGAAAGTGCCTTAAGCTACTTACAAGCATTCACCAGAAATTCACATGCATTTCTCTGAAATAGAAGCAGTCTGTTCCAAATCTTCAATTCAGTGTGCGAAGTGAATGGAGTGTTGCTTCACTTTCTCAATGCTGTTTTTGTGAGAAAATCACTTTCCTTTGAACTTGCCTTAAGCTACTTAAAAGCATTAGGAAGAAACTCACATGCATTTCTCTGAAAGAGAAGCAGTCTCTTCCAACACTTCAATTCACTGTGCAAAGTGAATGGAGTGTTGCTTCACCTTCTCAATGCTGTTTTTTCAGAGAAGATCACTTTCCTTTGAACGTGCCTTAAGCTACTTACAAGCATTCACCAGAAATTCACATGCATTTCTATGAAATAGAAACAGTCTGTTCCAAATCTTCAATTCAGTGTGCGAAGTGAATGGAGTGTTGCTTCACTTTCTAAATGCTGTCCTTTAAGAGAAAATCACTTTCCTTTGAAAGTGCCTTAAGCTACATACAAGCATTCACCAGAAACTCACATGCGCTTCTCTGAAAGAGAAGCTGTCTGTTCCAACACTTCAATTCACTGTGCGAAGTGAATGGAGTGTTGCTTCACTTTCTAAATGCTGTCCGTTCAGAGAAAATCACTTTCCTTTGATAGTGCCTTAAGTTACTTGCAAGCATTAGGAAGAAACTCACATGCGTTTCTCTGAAAGAGAAGCAGTCTGTTCCAACACTTCAATTCACTGTGCGAAGTGAATGGAGTGTTGCTTCACTTTCTAAATGCTGTCCTTTCAGAGAAAATCACTTTCCTTTGAAACTGCCTTAAAATACTTACAAGCATTCAGAAGAAACTCACATCTGTTTCTCTGAAAGACAAGGAGTCTGTTCCAACACTTCAATTCACTGTGCGAAGTGAATGGAGTGTTGATTCACTTTCTAAATGCTGTCCTTTCAGAGAAAATTACTTTCCTTTGAAAGTGCTTAAGCTACTTACAAGCATTAGGAAGAAACTCACATGCGTTTCTCTGAAAGAGAAGCAATCAGTTCCAACACTTCATTTCACTGTGCGAAGTGAATGGAGTGTTGCTTCACTTTCTAAATGCTGTACTTTCAGAGAATATCACTTTTGTTTGAAAGTGCCTTAAGAAACTTTCAAGCATTCACAAGAAACTCACGTGCATTTCTTTGAAAGAGAAACCTTCTCTTCCAACACTTCAATTCACTGTGCGAAGTGAATGGAGTGTTGCTTCACTTTCTAAATGCTGTCCTTTCAGAGAAAATCACTTTCCTTTGAAAGTGCCTTAAGCTACTTACAAGCACTCAACAGAAACTCACATGCATTTCTCTGAAAGAGAAGCAGGCTGTTCCAACACTTCAATTCATTGTTCCAAGTGAATGGAATGATACTTCACTTTCTAAATGCTGTACTTTCAGAGAAAATCACTTTCCTTTGAAAGTGCCTTAAGCTACTTACAAGCATTCACCAGAAATTCACATGCATTTCTCTGAAATAGAAGCAGTCTGTTCCAAATCTTCAATTCAGTGTGCGAAGTGAATGGAGTGTTGCTTCACTTTCTCAATGCTGTTTTTGTGAGAAAATCACTTTCCTTTGAACTTGCCTTAAGCTACTTAAAAGCATTAGGAAGAAACTCACATGCATTTCTCTGAAAGAGAAGTAGTCTCTTCCAACACTTCAATTCACTGTGCAAAGTGAATGGAGTGTTGCTTCACCTTCTCAATGCTGTTTTTTCAGAGAAGATCACTTTCCTTTGAACGTGCCTTAAGCTACATACAAGCATTCACCAGAAATACACATGCATTTCTCTGAAATAGAAGCAGTCTGTTCCAAATCTTCAATTCAGTGTGCGAAGTGAATGGAGTGTTGCTTCACTTTCTAAATGCTGTCCTTTAAGAGAAAATCACTTTCCTTTGAAAGTGCCTTAAGCTACATACAAGCATTCACCAGAAACTCACATGCGCTTCTCTGAAAGAGAAGCTGACTGTTCCAACACTTCAATTCACTGTGCGAAGTGAATGGAGTGTTGCTTCACTTTCTAAATGCTGTCCGTTCAGAGAAAATCACTTTCCTTTGATAGTGCCTTAAGTTACTTGCAAGCATTAGGAAGAAACTCACATGCGTTTCTCTGAAAGAGAAGCAGTCTGTTCCAACACTTCAATTCACTTTGCGAAGTGAATGGAGTGTTGCTTCACTTTCTAAATGCTGTCCTTTCAGAGAAAATCACTTTCCTTTGAAACTGCCTTAAAATACTTACAAGCATTCAGAAGAAACTCACATCTGTTTCTCTGAAAGAGAAGGAGTCTGTTCCAACACTTCAATTCACTGTGCGAAGTGAATGGAGTGTTGCTTCACTTTCTAAATGCTGTCCTTTCAGAGAAAATTACTTTCCTTTGAAAGTGCTTAAGCTACTTACAAGCATTAGGAAGAAACTCACATGCGTTTCTCTGAAAGAGAAGCAATCAGTTCCAACACTTCATTTCACTGTGCGAAGTGAATGGAGTGTTGCTTCACTTTCTAAATGCTGTACTTTCAGAGAATATCACTTTTGTTTGAAAGTGCCATAAGAAACTTTCAAGCATTCACAAGAAACTCACGTGCATTTCTTTGAAAGAGAAACCTTCTCTTCCAACACTTCAATTCAGTGTGCGAAGTGAATGGAGTGTTGCTTCACTTTCTAAATGCTGTCCTTTCAGAGAAAATCACTTTCCTTTGAAAGTGCCTTAAGCTACTTTCAAGCATTCACAGGAAACACACATGCGTTTCTCTGAAATAGCAGCAGTGTGTTCCAACACTTCAATTCACTGTGCGAAGTGAATGGAGTTGTGCTTCACTTTCTAAATCCTGTCCTTTCAGAGAAAATCACTTTTGTTTGAACGTGCCTTAAACTACTTTCAAGCATTCACAAGAAATTCACATGCATTTCTCTGAAAGAGAAGCCTTCTCTTCCAACACTTCAATTCACTGTGCGAAGTGAATGGAGTGTTGCTTCATTTTCTAAATGCTGTCCTTTCAGAGAAAATCACGTTCCTTTGAAATTGCCTTAAGCTACTTACAAGCATTCACCAGAAACTCACATGAATTTCTCTGAAAGAGAAGCAATCTGTTCCAACATTTCAACTCATTGGGCAAAGTGAATGGAGTGTTGCCTCACTTTCTAAATGCTGTCCTTTCAGAGAAAATCACCTTCCTTTGAAAGTGCCTTAAGCTACTTACAAGCATTAGGAAGAAACTCACATGCGTTTCTCTGAAAGAGAACCAGTCTGTTCCAATATTTCAATTCACTCTGCGAAGTGAATGGAGTGTTGCTTCACTTTCTAAATGTTGTCCTTTCAGAGAAAATCACTTTCCTTTGAAAGTGCCTTAAGCTACTTGCAAGCATTAGGAAGAAACTCACATGCGTTTCTCTGAAAGAGAAGCAGTCTGTTCCAACACTTCAATTCACTGTGCGAAGTTAATGGAGTGTTGCTTCACTTTCTAAATGCTGTCCTTTCAGAGAAAATCACTTTCCTTTTAAAGTGCCTTAAGCTACTTACAAGCATTCACCAGAAACTCACATGCATTTCTCTGAAAGAGAAGCAGTCTGTTCCAGCACTTCAATTCACTTTGGGAAGTGAATGGAGTGTTGCTTCACTTTCTAAATGCTGTCCTTTCAGAGAAAATCACTTTCCTTTGAAAGTGCCTTAAGCTACTTGCAAGCATTAGGAAGAAACTCACATGCGTTTCTCTGAAAGAGAAGCAGTCTGTTCCAACACTTCAATTCACTGTGCGAAGTGAATGGAGTGTTGCTTCACTTTCTAAATGCTGTCCGTTCAGAGAAAATCACTTTCCTTTGAAAGTGCCTTAAGCTACTTGCAAGCATTCACAAGAAACACTAATGCGTTTCTATGAAAGAGAAGCAGTCTGTTCCAACACTTCAATTCATTGCGCGAAGGGAATGGAGTGTTGCTTTACTTTCTAAATGTTGTCCTTTCAGAGAAAATCACTTTCCTTTGAAAGAGCCTTGAGCTACTCACAAGCATTCAACAGAAACTCACATGCATTTCTCTGAAAGAGAAGCAGTCTGTTCCAACACTTCAATTCACTGTGCGAAGTGAATGGAATGTTACTTCACTTTCTAAATGCTGTCCATTCAGAGAAAATCAGTTTCCTTTGAAAGTGCCTTAAGCTTCTTGCAAGCATTAGGAAGAAACTCACATGCGTTTCTCTGAAAGAGAAGCAGTCTGTTCCAACACTTCAATTCACTGTGCGAAGTGAATGGAGTGTTGTTTCACTTTCTAAATGCTGTCCTTTCGGAGAAAATCACTTTCCTTTGAAAGTGCCTTCAGCTACTTACAAGCATTCAACAGAAACTCACATGCACTTCTCTGAAAGAGAAGCAGTCTGTTCCAAGACTTCAATTCACTGTGCGAAGTGAATGGAGTGTTGCTTCACTTTCTAAATGCTGTCCTTTCAGAGAAAATCACTTTCCTTTGAAAGTGCCTTAAGCTACTTGCAAGCATTCACAAGAAACACTAATGCGTTTCTATGAAAGAGAAGCAGTCTGTTCCAACACTTCAATTCATTGCGCGAAGTGAATGGAGTGTTGCTTCACTTTCTAAATGCTGTCCTTTCAGAGAAAATCACTTTCCTTTGAAACTGCCTTAAAATACTTACAGGCATTCAGAAGTAACTCACATCTGTTTCTCTGAAAGAGAAGGAGTCTGTTCCAACACTTCAATTCACTGTGTGAAGTGAATGGAGTGTTGATTCACTTTCTAAATGCTGTCCTTTCAGAGAAAATTACTTTCCTTTGAAAGTGCCTTAAGCTACTTACAAGCATTAGGAAGAAACTCACATGCGTTTCTCTGAAAGAGAAGCAATCTGTTCCAACACTTCATTTCACTGTGCGAAGTGAATGGAGTGTTGCTTCACTTTCTAAATGCTGTACTTTCAGAGAATATCACTTTTGTTTGAAAGTGCCTTAAGAAACTTTCAAGCATTCACAAGAAACTCACGTGCATTTCTCTGAAAGAGAAACCTTCTCTTCTAACACTTCAATTCACTGTGCGAAGTGAATGGAGTGTTGCTTCACTTTCTAAATGCTTTCCTTTCAGAGAAAATCACTTTCCTTTGAAAGTGCCTTAAGCTACTTACAAGCATTCAACAGAAACTCACATGCATTTTTCTGAAAGAGAAGCAATCTGTTCCAACACTTCAACTCTGTGCGAAGTGAATGGAGTGTTGCTTCACTTTCTAAATGCTGTCCTTTCAGAGAAAATCACTTTCCTTTGAAAGTGCCTTAAGCTACTTTCAAGCATTCACAGGAAACACACATGCGTTTCTCTGAAATAGCAGCAGTCTGTTCCAACACTTCAATTCACTGTGCGAAGTGAATGGAGTTGTGCTTCACTTTCTAAATCCTGTCCTTTCAGAGAAAATCACTTTTGTTTGAACGTGCCTTAAGCAACTTTCAAGCATTCACAAGAAATTCACATCCATTTCTCTGAAAGAGAAGCCTTCTTTTCCAACACTTCAATTCACTGTGCGAAGTGAATGGAGTGTTGCTTCATTTTCTAAATGCTTTCCTTTCAGAGAAAATCACGTTACTTTGAAATTGCCTTAAGCTACTTACAAGCATTCACCAGAAACTCACATGTATTTCTCTGAAAGAGAAGCAATCTGTTCCAACATTTCAACTCATTGGGCAAAGTGAATGGAGTGTTGCCTCACTTTCTAAATGCTGTCCTTTCAGAGAAAATCACTTTCCTTTGAAAGTGCCTTAAGCTACTTACAAGCATTCTCCAGAAACTCACATGCGTTTCTCTGTAAGAGAAGCAGTCTGTTCCAACACTTCAATTCACTTTGTGAAGTGAATGGAGTGTTGCGTCACTTTCTAAATGCTGTCCTTTCATAGAAAATCACTTTCCTTTGAAAGTGCCTTAAGCTACTGGCAAGCATTAGGAAGAAACTCACATGCGTTTCTCTGAAAGAGAAGCAGTCTGTTCCAATATTTCAATTCACTCTGCGAAGTGAATGGAGTGTTGCTTCACTTTCTAAATGCTGTCCTTTCAGAGAAAATCACTTTCCTTTGAAAGTGCCTTAAGCTACTTGCAAGCATTAGGAAGAAACTCACATGCGTTTCTCTGAAAGAGAAGCAGTCTGTTCCAACACTTCAATTCACTGTGCGAAGTTAATGGAGTGTTGCTTCACTTTCTAAATGCTGTCCTTTCAGAGAAAATCACTTTCCTTTGAAAGTGCCTTAAGCTACTTACAAGCATTCACCAGAAACTCACATGCGTTTCTCTGAAAGAGAAGCAGTCTGTTCCAACACTTCAATTCACTTTGGGAAGTGAATGGAGTGTTGCTTCACTTTCTAAATGCTGTCCTTTCAGAGAAAATCACTTTCCTTTGAAAGTGCCTTAAGCTACTTGCAAGCATTAGGAAGAAACTCACATGTGTTTCTCTGAAAGAGAAGCAGTCTGTTCCAACACTTCAATTCACTGTGCGAAGTGAATGGAGTGTTGCTTCACTTTCTAAATGCTGTCCTTTCAGAGAAAATCACTTTCCTTTGAAAGTGCCTTAAGCTACTTGCAAGCATTAGGAAGAAACACTAATGCGTTTCTATGAAAGAGAAGCAGTCTGTTCCAACACTTCAATTCATTGCACGAAGGGAATGGAGTGTTGCTTTACTTTCTAAATGTTGTCCTTTCAGAGAAAATCACTTTCCTTTGAAAGAGCCTTGAGCTACTCACAAGCATTTAACAGAAACTCGCATGCATTTCTCTGAAAGAGAAGCAGTCTGTTCCAACACTTCAATTCACTGTGCGAAGTGAATGGAATGTTACTTCACTTTCTAAATGCTGTCCTTTCAGAGAAAATCACTTTCCTTTGAAAGTGCCTTAAGCTTCTTGCAAGCATTAGGAAGAAACTCACATGCATTTCTCTGAAAGAGAAGCAGTCTGTTCCAACACTTCAATTCACTGTGCGAAGTGAATGGAGTGTTGCTTCACTTTCTAAATGCTGTCCTTTCAGAGAAAATCACTTTCCTTTGAAAGTGCCTTAAGCTACTTACAAGCATTCAACAGAAACTCACATGCACTTCTCTGAAAGAGAAGCAGTCTGTTTAGACTTCAATTCACTGTGCGAAGTGAATGGAGTGTTGCTTCACTTTCTAAATTCTGTCCTTTCAGAGAAAATCACTTTCCTTTGAAAGTGCCTTAAACTACTTTCAAGCATTCATAAAAAACTCACATGCGTTTCTCTGAAAGAGAAGCAGTCTGTTACAACACTTCAATTCACTGTGCGAAGTGAGTGGAGTGTTGCTTCACTTTCTAAATTCTGTCCTTTCAGAGAAAATCACTTTCCTTTGAAAGTGCCTTAAACTCCTTTCAAGCATTCACAAAAAACTCACATGCGTTTCTCTGAAAGAGTAGCAGTCTGTTCCAACACTTCAATTCACTGTGCGAAGTGAATGGAGTGCTGCTTCGCTTTCTAAATGCTGTCCTTTCAGAGAAAATCACTTTCCTTTGAAAGTGCCTTAAGCTACTTGCAAGCATTAGGTAGAAACTCACATGCGTTTCTCTGAAAGAGAAGCAGTGTGTTCCAACACTTCAATTCACTGTGCGAAGTGAATGGAGTGTTGCTTCACTTTCTAAATGCTGTCCTTTCAGAGAAAATCACTTTCCTTTGAAAGTGCCTTATACTACTTTCATGCAATCTCAAAAAACTCACATGCGTTTCTGTGAAACAAAAGCAGTCTCTTCCAACACTTCAATTCACTGTGCGAAGTGAAAGGAGGGTTGCTTCACTTTCTAAATGCTGTCCTTTCAGAGAAAATCACTTTCCTTTGAAAGTGCCTTAAGCAACTTTCACGCATTCACAAGAAACTCACATGCATTTCTCTGAAAGAGAAGCCTTCTCTTCCAACACTTCAATTCACTGTGCGAAGTGAATGGACTGTTGCTTCACTTTCTAAATGCTGTCTTTCAGAGAAAATCACTTTCCTTTGAATGTGCCTTAAGCTACTTACAAGCATTCACCAGAAACTCACATGCGCTTCTCTGAAAGAGAAGCAGTCTGTTCCAACACTTCAATTCACTGTGCGAAGTGAATGGAGTGTTGCTTCACTTTCTAAATGCTGTCCTTTCAGAGAAAATCACTTTCCTTAGAAAGTGCCCTTAGCTACTTACAAACATTCACAAAAAACTCACAAGCATTTCTCTGAAAGGGAAGCAGTCTGTTCCAAAACTTCAATTCAGTGTGTGAAGTGAATGGAGTGTTGCTTCACTTTCTAAATGCTGTCCTTTCAGAGAAAATCACTTTCCTTTCAAAGTGCCTTAAGCTACTTACAAGCATTCAACAGAAACACACATGCATTTCTCTGAAAGAGAAGAAGTCTGTTCCAACACTTCAATTCTCTGTGCGAAGTGAATGGAGTGTTGCTTCACATTCTAAATACTGTACTTTCAAAGAAAATCACTTTCCTTTGAAAGTGCCTTAAGCTACTTGAAAGCATTCACAAGAAACACTAATGCGTTTCTATGAAAGAGAAGCAGTCTGTTCCAACACTTCAATTCACTGCACGAAGTGAATGGAGTATTGCAACAATTTCTATATGCTGTCCTTTCAGAGAAAATCACTTTCCTTTGAATGATCCTTGAGCTACTTACAAGCATTCAACAGAAACTCACATGCATTTCTCTGAAAGAGAAGCAGTCTGTTCCAACACTTCAATTCACTGTGGGAAGTAAATGGAGTGTTGCTTCACTTTCTAAATGCCATCCTTTCAGAGAAAATCACTTTCCTTTGAAAGTGCCTTAAGCTACTTACAAGCATTCACCAGAAACTCACATGCCTTACTCTGAAAGAGAAGCAGTCTGTTCCAACACTTCAATTCACTGTGCGAAGTGAATGGAATGTTACTTCACTTTCTAAATGCTGTACTTTCAGAGAAACTCACTTTCCCTTGAAAGTGCCTTAAGCTACTTTCAAGCATTAAGAAGAAACACACATGCGTTTCTCTGTAATAGAAGCAGTCTGTTCCAAAACTTCAATTCACTGTGCGAAACGAATGGAGTGTTGCTTCACTTTCTAAATGCTGTCCTTTCAGAGAAAATTACTTTCCTTTGAAAGTGCCTTAAGCTGCTTACAAGCATTAGGAAAAACTCACATGCTTTTCTCTGAAAGAGAAGCAGTCTGTTCCAACACTTCAATTCACTGTGCGAATTGAATGGAGTGTTGCTTCACTTTCTAAATTCTGTCCTTTCAGAGAAAATCACTTTCCTTTGAAAGTGCCTTAAACTACTTTCAAGCATTCATAAAAAACTCACATGCGTTTCTCTGAAAGAGAAGCAGTCTGTTACAACACTTCAATTCACTGTGCGAAGTGAGTGGAGTGTTGCTTCACTTTCTAAATTCTGTCCTTTCAGAGAAAATCACTTTCCTTTGAAAGTGCCTTAAACTCCTTTCAAGCATTCACAAAAAACTCACATGCGTTTCTCTGAAAGAGTAGCAGTCTGTTCCAACACTTCAATTCACTGTGCGAAGTGAATGGAGTGCTGCTTCGCTTTCTAAATGCTGTCCTTTCAGAGAAAATCACTTTCCTTTGAAAGTGCCTTAAGTTACTTGCAAGCATTAGGTAGAAACTCACATGCGTTTCTCTGAAAGAGAAGCAGTGTGTTCCAACACGTCAATTCACTGTGCGAAGTGAATGGAGTGTTGCTTCACTTTCTAAATGCTGTCCTTTCAGAGAAAATCACTTTCCTTTGAAAGTGCCTTATACTACTTTCATGCAATCTCAAAAAACTCACATGCGTTTCTGTGAAACAAAAGCAGTCTCTTCCAACACTTCAATTCACTGTGCGAAGTGAAAGGAGGGTTGCTTCACTTTCTAAATGCTGTCCTTTCAGAGAAAATCACTTTCCTTTGAAAGTGCCTTAAGCAACTTTCACGCATTCACAAGAAACTCACATGCATTTCTCTGAAAGAGAAGCCTTCTCTTCCAACACTTCAATTCACTGTGCGAAGTGAATGGACTGTTGCTTCACTTTCTAAATGCTGTCTTTCAGAGAAAATCACTTTCCTTTGAATGTGCCTTAAGCTACTTACAAGCATTCACCAGAAACTCACATGCGCTTCTCTGAAAGAGAAGCAGTCTGTTCCAACACTTCAATTCACTGTGCGAAGTGAATGGAGTGTTGCTTCACTTTCTAAATGCTGTCCTTTCAGAGAAAATCACTTTCCTTAGAAAGTGCCCTTAGCTACTTACAAACATTCACAAAAAACTCACAAGCATTTCTCTGAAAGGGAAGCAGTCTGTTCCAAAACTTCAATTCAGTGTGTGAAGTGAATGGAGTGTTGCTTCACTTTCTAAATGCTGTCCTTTCAGAGAAAATCACTTTCCTTTCAAAGTGCCTTAAGCTACTTACAAGCATTCAACAGAAACACACATGCATTTCTCTGAAAGAGAAGAAGTCTGTTCCAACACTTCAATTCTCTGTGCGAAGTGAATGGAGTGTTGCTTCACATTCTAAATACTGTACTTTCAAAGAAAATCACTTTCCTTTGAAAGTGCCTTAAGCTACTTGAAAGCATTCACAAGAAACACTAATGCGTTTCTATGAAAGAGAAGCAGTCTGTTCCAACACTTCAATTCACTGCACGAAGTGAATGGAGTATTGCAACAATTTCTATATGCTGTCCTTTCAGAGAAAATCACTTTCCTTTGAATGATCCTTGAGCTACTTACAAGCATTCAACAGAAACTCACATGCATTTCTCTGAAAGAGAAGCAGTCTGTTCCAACACTTCAATTCACTGTGGGAAGTAAATGGAGTGTTGCTTCACTTTCTAAATGCCATCCTTTCAGAGAAAATCACTTTCCTTTGAAAGTGCCTTAAGCTACTTACAAGCATTCACCAGAAACTCACATGCCTTACTCTGAAAGAGAAGCAGTCTGTTCCAACACTTCAATTCACTGTGCGAAGTGAATGGAATGTTACTTCACTTTCTAAATGCTGTACTTTCAGAGAAACTCACTTTCCCTTGAAAGTGCCTTAAGCTACTTTCAAGCATTAAGAAGAAACACACATGCGTTTCTCTGTAATAGAAGCAGTCTGTTCCAAAACTTCAATTCACTGTGCGAAACGAATGGAGTGTTGCTTCACTTTCTAAATGCTGTCCTTTCAGAGAAAATTACTTTCCTTTGAAAGTGCCTTAAGCTGCTTACAAGCATTAGGAAGAAACTCACATGCTTTTCTCTGAAAGAGAAGCAGTCTGTTCCAACACTTCAATTCACTGTGCGAATTGAATGGAGTGTTGCTTCACTTTCTAAATGCTGTCCTTTCAGAGAAAATCACTTTCCTTTGAAAGTGCCTTAAGCTACTTACAAGCATTCAACAGAAACTCACATGCATTTCTCTGAAAGTGAAGAAGTCTGTTCCAACACTTCAATTCTATGTGCGAAGTGAATGGAGTTTTGCTTCACTTTCTAAATGCTGTCCTTTCAGAGAAAGTTACTTTCCTTTGAAAGTGCCTTAAGCTACTTGCAAGCATTCACAAGAAACACAAATGCGTTTCTATGAAAGAGAAGCATTCTGTTCCAACACTTCAATTCACTGTACGAAGTGAATGGAGAGTTGCAACAACTTCTAAATGCTCTCCTTTCAGAGAAAATCACTTTCCTTTGAAACTGCCTTAATCTACTTAAAAGCATTCAGAAGAAACTCACATCCGTTTCTCTGAAAGAGAAGGAGTCTGTTAAAACACATCAATTCACTGTGCGAAGTGAATGGAGTGGTGCTTCACTTTCTAAATGCTTTCCTTTCAGAGAAAATCACTTTCCTATGAAAGTGCCTTAAGCTACTTACAAGCATTAGGAGGAAACTCACATGCGTTTCTCTGAAAGAGAAGTAGTCTGTTCCAACACTTCAATTCACTGTGCGAAGTGAATGGAGTGTTGCTTCACTTTCTAAATGCTGTACTTTCATAGAAAATCACTTTTGTTTGAAAGTGCCTTCAGAAACTTTCAAGCATTCACAAGAAACTCTCATGCATTTCTCTGAAAGAGAAACCTTCTCTTCCAACACTTCAATTCACTGTGCGAAGTGAATGGAGTGTTGCTTCACTTTCTAAATGCTGTCCTTTCCGAGAAAATCACTTTCCTTTGAAAGTGCCTTAAGCTACTTACAAGCATTCAGCAGAAACTCACATGCATTTCTCTGAAAGAGACGCAGTCTGTTCCAACACTTCAATTCACTGTGCGAAGTGAATGGAGTGTTGCTTCACTCTCTAAATGCTTTCCTTTTAGAGAAAATCACTTTCCTTTGAAAGTGCCTTAAGCAACTTGCAAGCATTCACAAGAAACACTAATGCGTTTCTATGAAAGAGAAGCACTCTGTTCCAACACTTCAATTCACTGCACGAAGGGAATGGAGTGTTGCTTCACTTTCTAAATGCTGTCCTTACAGAGAAAATTACTTTCCTTTGAAAGTGCCTTAAGCTACTTGCAAGCATTCACAAGCAACACTAATGCGTTTCTATGAAAGAGAAGAACTCTGTTCCAACACTTCAATTCACTGCGCGAAGGGAACGGAGTATTGCTTCACTTTCTAAATGCTGTCCTTTAAGAAAAAATCACTTTCCTTTGAAAGAGCCTTTAGCTACTTACAAGTATTCAACAGAAACTCATATGCATTTTTCGAAAAGAGAAGCAGTCTGTTCTAACACTTCAATTCTCTGTTCCAAGTGAATGGAGTGTTGCTACACTTTCTAAATGCTGTCATTTCAGAGAAAATCACTTTCCTTTGCAAGTGCCTTAAGCTACTTTCAAGCATTCACAAAAAATTCACATGCGTTTCTCTGAAAGAGAAGCATTCTGTTCCAACACTTCAATTCACTGCACGAAGTGAATGGAGTGTTGCTTTACTTTCTAAATGCTGTCCTTTCAGAGAAAATCAATTCTGTTTGAAAGAGCTTGTAAGCTACTTACAAGCATTCAACAGAAACTCACATGCATTTCTCTGAAATAGAAGCAGTCTGTTCCAACACTTCAATTCACTGCACGAAGGGAATGGAGTGTTGCTTCACTTTCTAAATGCTGTCCTTTCAGAGAAAATCACTTTCCTTTGAAAGTGCCTTAAGCTACTTACAAGCATTCAACAAAAACTCACATGCATTTCTCTGAAAGAGAAGCAGTCTGTTCCAACCCTTCAATTCACTGTGCGAAGTGAATGGAGTGTTGCTTCACTTTCTAAATGCTGTCCTTTCAGAGAAAATCACTTTCCTTTGAAAGTGCCTTATACTACTTTCATGCAATCTCAAAAAACTCACATGCGTTTCTGTGAAACAAAAGCAGTCTCTTCCAACACTTCAATTCACTGTGCGAAGTGAAAGGAGGGTTGCTTCACTTTCTAAATGCTGTCCTTTCAGAGAAAATCACTTTCCTTTGAAAGTGCCTTAAGGTACTTATAAGCATTAGGATGAAACTCACATGCGTTTCTCTGAAAGAGAAGCAGTCTGTTCCAAAACTTCTTTCAGTGTGCGAAGTGGAGTGTTGCTTCACTTTCTAAATGCTGTCCTTTCAGAGAAAATCACTTTCCTTTGAAAGAGCCTTAAGCTACTTACAAGCATTCAACAGAAACTCACATGCATTTCTCTGAAAGAGAAGCAGTCTGTTCCAACACTTCAATTCACTGTTCCAAGTGAATGGAATGTTACTTCACTTTCTAAATGCTGTCCTTTCAGAAAAAATCACTTTCCTTTGAAAGTGCCTTAAGCTACTTACAAGCATTAGGAAGAAACTCACATGCGTTTCTCTGAAAGAGAAGCAGTCTGTTCCAACACTTCAATTCACTGTTCGAAGTGAATGGAGTGTTGCTTCACTTTCTAAATGCTGTCCTTTCAGAGAAAATCACTTTTGTTTGAAAGTGCCTTAAGAAACTTACAAGCATTCACAAGAAACTCACATGCATTTCTCTGAAAGAGAAAACTTCTCTTCCAACACTTCAATTCACTGTGCGAAGTGAATGGAGTTTTGCTTCACTTTCTAAATGCTTTCCTTTCAGAGAAAATCACTTTTCTTTGAAAGTGCCTTAAGCAACTTGCAAGCATTCACAAGAAACACTAATGCGTTTCTATGAAAGAGAAGCACTCTGTTCCTACTTCAATTCACTGTGCGAAGTGAATGGAGTGTTGCTTCACTTTCTAAATGCTGTCCTTTCAGAGAAAATCACTTTCCTTTGAAAGTGCCTTAAGCAACTTTCACGCATTCACAAGAAACTCACATGCATTTCTCTGAAAGAGAAGCAGTCTGTTCCAACACTTCAATTCACTGTGAGAAGTGAATGGAGTGTTGCTTCACTTTCTAAATGTTGTACTTTCAGAGAAAATCACTTTTGTTTGAAAGTGCCTTAAGCAACTTTCACGAATTCACAAGAAACTCACATGCATTTCTCTGAAAGAGAAGCCTTCTCTTCCAACACTTCAATTCACTGTGCGAACTGAATGGAGTGTTGCTTCACTTTCTAAATGCTGTCCTTTCAGAGAAAATCACTTTCCTTTGAAAGTGCCTTAAGCTACTTACAAGCACTCAACAGAAACTCACATGCATTTCTCTGAAAGAGAAGCAGGCTGTTCCAACACTTCAATTCATTGTTCCAAGTGAATGGAATGATACTTCACTTTCTAAATGCTGTACTTTCAGAGAAAATCACTTTCCTTTGAAAGTGCCTTAAGCTACTTACAAGCATTCACCAGAAATTCACATGCATTTCTCTGAAATAGAAGCAGTCTGTTCCAAATCTTCAATTCAGTGTGCGAAGTGAATGGAGTGTTGCTTCACTTTCTCAATGCTGTTTTTGTGAGAAAATCACTTTCCTTTGAACTTGCCTTAAGCTACTTAAAAGCATTAGGAAGAAACTCACATGCATTTCTCTGAAAGAGAAGCAGTCTCTTCCAACACTTCAATTCACTGTGCAAAGTGAATGGAGTGTTGCTTCACCTTCTCAATGCTGTTTTTTCAGAGAAGATCACTTTCCTTTGAACGTGCCTTAAGCTACTTACAAGCATTCACCAGAAATTCACATGCATTTCTCTGAAATAGAAACAGTCTGTTCCAAATCTTCAATTCAGTGTGCGAAGTGAATGGAGTGTTGCTTCACTTTCTAAATGCTGTCCTTTCAGAGAAAATCACTTTCCTTTGAAAGTGCCTTAAGCTACTTACAAGCATTCAACAGAAACTCACATGCGCTTCTCTGAAAGAGAAGCTGTCTGTTCCAACACTTCAATTCACTGTGCGAAGTGAATGGAGTGTTGCTTCACTTTCTAAATGCTGTCCGTTCAGAGAAAATCACTTTCCTTTGATAGTGCCTTAAGTTACTTGCAAGCATTAGGAAGAAACTCACATGCGTTTCTCTGAAAGAGAAGCAGTCTGTTCCAACACTTCAATTCACTGTGCGAAGTGAATGGAGTGTTGCTTCACTTTCTAAATGCTGTCCTTTCAGAGAAAATCACTTTCCTTTGAAACTGCCTTAAAATACTTACAAGCATTCAGAAGAAACTCACATCTGTTTCTCTGAAAGACAAGGAGTCTGTTCCAACACTTCAATTCACTGTGCGAAGTGAATGGAGTGTTGATTCACTTTCTAAATGCTGTCCTTTCAGAGAAAATTACTTTCCTTTGAAAGTGCTTAAGCTACTTACAAGCATTAGGAAGAAACTCACATGCGTTTCTCTGAAAGAGAAGCAATCAGTTCCAACACTTCATTTCACTGTGCGAAGTGAATGGAGTGTTGCTTCACTTTCTAAATGCTGTACTTTCAGAGAATATCACTTTTGTTTGAAAGTGCCTTAAGAAACTTTCAAGCATTCACAAGAAACTCACGTGCATTTCTTTGAAAGAGAAACCTTCTCTTCCAACACTTCAATTCACTGTGCGAAGTGAATGGAGTGTTGCTTCACTTTCTAAATGCTGTCCTTTCAGAGAAAATCACTTTCCTTTGAAAGTGCCTTAAGCTACTTACAAGCACTCAACAGAAACTCACATGCATTTCTCTGAAAGAGAAGCAGGCTGTTCCAACACTTCAATTCATTGTTCCAAGTGAATGGAATGATACTTCACTTTCTAAATGCTGTACTTTCAGAGAAAATCACTTTCCTTTGAAAGTGCCTTAAGCTACTTACAAGCATTCACCAGAAATTCACATGCATTTCTCTGAAATAGAAGCAGTCTGTTCCAAATCTTCAATTCAGTGTGCGAAGTGAATGGAGTGTTGCTTCACTTTCTCAATGCTGTTTTTGTGAGAAAAGCACTTTCCTTTGAACTTGCCTTAAGCTACTTAAAAGCATTAGGAAGAAACTCACATGCATTTCTCTGAAAGAGAAGCAGTCTCTTCCAACACTTCAATTCACTGTGCAAAGTGAATGGAGTGTTGCTTCACCTTCTCAATGCTGTTTTTTCAGAGAAGATCACTTTCCTTTGAACGTGCCTTAAGCTACATACAAGCATTCACCAGAAATACACATGCATTTCTCTGAAATAGAAGCAGTCTGTTCCAAATCTTCAATTCAGTGTGCGAAGTGAATGGAGTGTTGCTTCACTTTCTAAATGCTGTCCTTTAAGAGAAAATCACTTTCCTTTGAAAGTGCCTTAAGCTACATACAAGCATTCACCAGAAACTCACATGCGCTTCTCTGAAAGAGAAGCTGACTGTTCCAACACTTCAATTCACTGTGCGAAGTGAATGGAGTGTTGCTTCACTTTCTAAATGCTGTCCGTTCAGAGAAAATCACTTTCCTTTGATAGTGCCTTAAGTTACTTGCAAGCATTAGGAAGAAACTCACATGCGTTTCTCTGAAAGAGAAGCAGTCTGTTCCAACACTTCAATTCACTGTGCGAAGTGAATGGAGTGTTGCTTCACTTTCTAAATGCTGTCCTTTCAGAGAAAATCACTTTCTTTTGAAACTGCCTTAAAATACTTACAAGCATTCAGAAGAAACTCACATCTGTTTCTCTGAAAGAGAAGGAGTCTGTTCCAACACTTCAATTCACTGTGCGAAGTGAATGGAGTGTTGCTTCACTTTCTAAATGCTGTCCTTTCAGAGAAAATTACTTTCCTTTGAAAGTGCTTAAGCTACTTACAAGCATTAGGAAGAAACTCACATGCGTTTCTCTGAAAGAGAAGCAATCAGTTCCAACACTTCATTTCACTGTGCGAAGTGAATGGAGTGTTGCTTCACTTTCTAAATGCTGTACTTTCAGAGAATATCACTTTTGTTTGAAAGTGCCATAAGAAACTTTCAAGCATTCACAAGAAACTCACGTGCATTTCTTTGAAAGAGAAACCTTCTCTTCCAACACTTCAATTCAGTGTGCGAAGTGAATGGAGTGTTGCTTCACTTTCTAAATGCTGTCCTTTCAGAGAAAATCACTTTCCTTTGAAAGTGCCTTAAGCTACTTTCAAGCATTCACAGGAAACACACATGCATTTCTCTGAAATAGCAGCAGTGTGTTCCAACACTTCAATTCACTGTGCGAAGTGAATGGAGTTGTGCTTCACTTTCTAAATCCTGTCCTTTCAGAGAAAATCACTTTTGTTTGAACGTGCCTTAAACTACTTTCAAGCATTCACAAGAAATTCACATGCATTTCTCTGAAAGAGAAGCCTTCTCTTCCAACACTTCAATTCACTGTGCGAAGTGAATGGAGTGTTGCTTCATTTTCTAAATGCTGTCCTTTCAGAGAAAATCACGTTCCTTTGAAATTGCCTTAAGCTACTTACAAGCATTCACCAGAAACTCACATGAATTTCTCTGAAAGAGAAGCAATCTGTTCCAACATTTCAACTCATTGGGCAAAGTGAATGGAGTGTTGCCTCACTTTCTAAATGCTGTCCTTTCAGAGAAAATCACCTTCCTTTGAAAGTGCCTTAAGCTACTTACAAGCATTAGGAAGAAACTCACATGCGTTTCTCTGAAAGAGAACCAGTCTGTTCCAATATTTCAATTCACTCTGCGAAGTGAATGGAGTGTTGCTTCACTTTCTAAATGTTGTCCTTTCAGAGAAAATCACTTTCCTTTGAAAGTGCCTTAAGCTACTTTCAAGCATTCACAGGAAACACACATGCGTTTCTCTGAAATAGCAGCAGTCTGTTCCAACACTTCAATTCACTGTGCGAAGTGAATGGAGTTGTGCTTCACTTTCTAAATCCTGTCCTTTCAGAGAAAATCACTTTTGTTTGAACGTGCCTTAAGCAACTTTCAAGCATTCACAAGAAATTCACATCCATTTCTCTGAAAGAGAAGCCTTCTTTTCCAACACTTCAATTCACTGTGCGAAGTGAATGGAGTGTTGCTTCATTTTCTAAATGCTGTCCTTTCAGAGAAAATCACGTTACTTTGAAATTGCCTTAAGCTACTTACAAGCATTCACCAGAAACTCACATGTATTTCTCTGAAAGAGAAGCAATCTGTTCCAACATTTCAACTCATTGGGCAAAGTGAATGGAGTGTTGCCTCACTTTCTAAATGCTGTCCTTTCAGAGAAAATCACTTTCCTTTGAACGTGCCTTAAGCTACTTACAAGCATTCTCCAGAAACTCACATGCGTTTCTCTGTAAGAGAAGCAGTCTGTTCCAACACTTCAATTCACTTTGTGAAGTGAATGGAGTGTTGCGTCACTTTCTAAATGCTGTCCTTTCATAGAAAATCACTTTCCTTTGAAAGTGCCTTAAGCTACTGGCAAGCATTAGGAAGAAACTCACATGCGTTTCTCTGAAAGAGAAGCAGTCTGTTCCAATATTTCAATTCACTCTGCGAAGTGAATGGAGTGTTGCTTCACTTTCTAAATGCTGTCCTTTCAGAGAAAATCACTTTCCTTTGAAAGTGCCTTAAGCTACTTGCAAGCATTCACAAGAAACACTAATGCGTTTCTATGAAAGAGAAGCAGTCTGTTCCAACACTTCAATTCATTGCACGAAGGGAATGGAGTGTTGCTTTACTTTCTAAATGTTGTCCTTTCAGAGAAAATCACTTTCCTTTGAAAGAGCCTTGAGCTACTCACAAGCATTCAACAGAAACTCGCATGCATTTCTCTGAAAGAGAAGCAGTCTGTTCCAACACTTCAATTCACTGTGCGAAGTGAATGGAATGTTACTTCACTTTCTAAATGCTGTCCTTTCAGAGAAAATCACTTTCCTTTGAAAGTGCCTTAAGCTTCTTGCAAGCATTAGGAAGAAACTCACATGCGTTTCTCTGAAAGAGAAGCAGTCTGTTCCAACACTTCAATTCACTGTGCGAAGTGAATGGAGTGTTGCTTCACTTTCTAAATGCTGTCCTTTCAGAGAAAATCACTTTCCTTTGAAAGTGCCTTAAGCTACTTACAAGCATTCAACAGAAACTCACATGCACTTCTCTGAAAGAGAAGCAGTCTGTTTAGACTTCAATTCACTGTGCGAAGTGAATGGAGTGTTGCTTCACTTTCTAAATTCTGTCCTTTCAGAGAAAATCACTTTCCTTTGAAAGTGCCTTAAACTACTTTCAAGCATTCATAAAAAACTCACATGCGTTTCTCTGAAAGAGAAGCAGTCTGTTACAACACTTCAATTCACTGTGCGAAGTGAGTGGAGTGTTGCTTCACTTTCTAAATTCTGTCCTTTCAGAGAAAATCACTTTCCTTTGAAAGTGCCTTAAACTCCTTTCAAGCATTCACAAAAAACTCACATGCGTTTCTCTGAAAGAGTAGCAGTCTGTTCCAACACTTCAATTCACTGTGCGAAGTGAATGGAGTGCTGCTTCGCTTTCTAAATGCTGTCCTTTCAGAGAAAATCACTTTCCTTTGAAAGTGCCTTAAGCTACTTGCAAGCATTAGGTAGAAACTCACATGCGTTTCTCTGAAAGAGAAGCAGTGTGTTCCAACACTTCAATTCACTGTGCGAAGTGAATGGAGTGTTGCTTCACTTTCTAAATGCTGTCCTTTCAGAGAAAATCACTTTCCTTTGAAAGTGCCTTAAGCTACTTGCAAGCATTCACAAGAAACACTAATGCGTTTCTATGAAAGAGAAGCAGTCTGTTCCAACACTTCAATTCATTGCGCGAAGTGAATGGAGTGTTGCTTCACTTTCTAAATGCTGTCCTTTCAGAGAAAATCACTTTCCTTTGAAACTGCCTTAAAATACTTACAAGCATTCAGAAGTAACTCACATCTGTTTCTCTGAAAGAGAAGGAGTCTGTTCCAACACTTCAATTCACTGTGCGAAGTGAATGGAGTGTTGATTCACTTTCTAAATGCTGTCCTTTCAGAGAAAATTACTTTCCTTTGAAAGTGCCTTAAGCTACTTACAAGCATTAGGAAGAAACTCACATGCGTTTCTCTGAAAGAGAAGCAATCTGTTCCAACACTTCATTTCACTGTGCGAAGTGAGTGGAGTGTTGCTTCACTTTCTAAATGCTGTACTTTCAGAGAATATCACTTTTGTTTGAAAGTGCCTTAAGAAACTTTCAAGCATTCACAAGAAACTCACGTGCATTTCTCTGAAAGAGAAACCTTCTCTTCTAACACTTCAATTCACTGTGCGAAGTGAATGGAGTGTTGCTTCACTTTCTAAATGCTTTCCTTTCAGAGAAAATAACTTTCCTTTGAAAGTGCCTTAAGCTACTTACAAGCATTCAACAGAAACTCACATGCATTTTTCTGAAAGAGAAGCAACCTGTTCCAACACTTCAACTCTGTGCGAAGTGAATGGAGTGTTGCTTCACTTTCTAAATGCTGTCCTTTCATAGAAAATCACTTTCCTTTGAAAGTGCCTTAAGCTACTTTCAAGCATTCACAGGAAACACACATGCGTTTCTCTGAAATAGCAGCAGTCTGTTCCAACACTTCAATTCACTGTGCGAAGTGAATGGAGTTGTGCTTCACTTTCTAAATCCTGTCCTTTCAGAGAAAATCACTTTTGTTTGAACGTGCCTTAAGCAACATTCAAGCATTCACAAGAAATTCACATCCATTTCTCTGAAAGAGAAGCCTTCTTTTCCAACACTTCAATTCACTGTGCGAAGTGAATGGAGTGTTGCTTCATTTTCTAAATGCTGTCCTTTCAGAGAAAATCACGTTACTTTGAAATTGCCTTAAGCTACTTACAAGCATTCACCAGAAACTCACATGTATTTCTCTGAAAGAGAAGCAATCTGTTCCAACATTTCAACTCATTGGGCAAAGTGAATGGAGTGTTGCCTCACTTTCTAAATGCTGTCCTTTCAGAGAAAATCACTTTCCTTTGAAAGTGCCTTAAGCTACTTACAAGCATTCTCCAGAAACTCACATTCGTTTCTCTGTAAGAGAAGCAGTCTGTTCCAACACTTCAATTCACTTTGTGAAGTGAATGGAGTGTTGCTTCACTTTCTAAATGCTGTCCTTTCAGAGAAAATCACTTTCCTTTGAAAGTGCCTTAAGCTACTGGCAAGCATTAGGAAGAAACTCACATGCGTTTCTCTGAAAGAGAAGCAGTCTGTTCCAACACTTCAATTCACTGTGCGAAGTGAATGGAGGGTTGCTTCACTTTCTAAATGCTGTCCTTTCAGAGAAAATCACTTTCCTTTGAAAGTGCCTTAAGCTACTTACAAGCATTCACCAGAAACTCACATGCGTTTCTCTGAAAGAGAAGCAGTCTGTTCCAATATTTCAATTCACTCTGCGAAGTGAATGGAGTGTTGCTTCACTTTCTAAATGCTGTCCTTTCAGAGAAAATCACTTTCCTTTGAAAGTGCCTTAAGCTACTTGCAAGCATTAGGAAGAAACTCACATGCGTTTCTCTGAAAGAGAAACAGTCTGTTCCAACACTTCAATTCACTGTGCGAAGTTAATGGAGTGTTGCTTCACTTTCTAAATGCTGTCCTTTCAGAGAAAATCACTTTCCTTTGAAAGTGCCTTAAGCTACTTACAAGCATTCACCAGAAACTCACATGCGTTTCTCTGAAAGAGAAGCAGTGTGTTCCAACACTTCAATTCACTTTGGGAAGTGAATGGAGTGTTGCTTCACTTTCTAAATGCTGTCCTTTCAGAGAAAATCACTTTCCTTTGAAAGTGCCTTAAGCTACTTGCAAGCATTAGGAAGAAACTCACATGTGTTTCTCTGAAAGAGAAGCAGTCTGTTCCAACACTTCAATTCACTGTGCGAAGTGAATGGAGTGTTGCTTCACTTTCTAAATGCTGTCCTTTCAGAGAAAATCACTTTCCTTTGAAAGTGCCTTAAGCTACTTGCAAGCATTCACAAGAAACACTAATGCGTTTCTATGAAAGAGAAGCAGTCTGTTCCAACACTTCAATTCATTGCGCGAAGGGAATGGAGTGTTGCTTCACTTTCTAAATCCTGTCCTTTCAGAGAAAATCACTTTTGTTTTAAAGTGCCTTGAGCAACTTTCAAGGATTAACAAGAAATTCACATGCATTTCTCTGAAAGAGAAGCCTTCTCTTCCAACACTTCAATTCACTGTGCGAAGTGAATGGAGTGTTGCTTCACTTTCCAAATGCTGTCCTTTCAGTGAAAATCACGTTCCTTTGAAATTGCCTTAAGCTACTCACAAGCATTCACCAGAAACTAACATGTGTTTCTCTGAAAGAGAAGCAATCTGTTCCAACACTACAATTCACTGTGCAAAGTGAATGGAGTGTTGCCTCACTTTCGAAATGCTGTCCTTTCAGAGAAAATCACTTTCCTTTGAAAGTGCCTTAAGCTACTTGCAAGCATTAGGAAGAAACTCACATGCGTTTCTCTGAAAGAGAAGCAGTCTGTTCCAACACTTCAATTCACTGTGCGAAGTGAATGGAGTGTTGCTTTACTTTCTAAATGCTGTCCTTTCAGAGAAAATCACTTTCCTTTGAAAGTGCCTTAAGCTACTTACAAGCATTCAACAGAAACTCACATGCATTTCTCTGAAAGAGAAGCAGTCTGTTCCAACACTTCAATTCACTGTGCGAAGTGAATGGAGTGTTGCTCCACTTTCTAAATTCTGTCCTTTCAGAGAAAATCACTTTCCTTTGATAGTGCCTTAAACTACTTTCAAGCATTCATAAAAAACTCACATGCGTTTCTCTGAAAGAGAAGCAGTCTGTTCCAACACTTCAATTCTTTGTGCGAAGTGAATGGAGTGTTGCTTCACTTTCTAAATGCTGTCCTTTCAGAGAAAATCACTTTCCTTTGAAAGTGCCTTAAGCTCCTTGCAAGCATTCACAAAAAACTCACATGCGTTTCTCTAAAAGGAAGCAGTCTGTTCCAACACTTCAATTCACTGTGTGAAGTGAATGGAGTGTTGCCTCACTTTCTAAATGCTGTCCCTTCAGAGAAAATCACTTTCCTTTGAAAGTGCCTTAAGCTACTTACAAGCATTCAACAGAAACTCACATGCGTTTCTCTGAAAGAGAAGCAGTCTGTTCCAACACTTCAATTCACTGTGCAAAGTGAATGGAGTGTTGCTTCACTTTACAAATGCTGTCCTTTTAGAGAAAATCACTTTCCTTTGAAAGTGCCTTAAGCTACTTGCAAGCATTAGGAAGAAACTCACATGCGTTTCTCTGAAAGAGAAGCAGTCTGTTCCAACACTTCAATTCACTGTGGAAGTGAATGGAGTGTTTCTTCACGTTCTAAATGCTGTCCTTTCAGAGAAAATCACTTTCCGTTGAAAGTGCCTTAAGCTACTTACTAGCATTCACCAGAAACTCACATGCATTTCTCTGAAAGAGAAGCAGTCTGTTCCAACATTTCAATTCACTGTGCGAAGTGAATGGAGTGTTGCTTCACTTTCTAAATGCTGTCCTTTCAGAGAAAATCATTTTCCTTTGAAAGTGCCTTAAGCTACTGGCAAGCATTAGGAAGAAACTCACATGCATTTCTCTGAAAGAGAAGCAGTCTGTTCCAACACTTCAATTCACTGTGCGAAGTGAATGGAGTGTTACTTCACTTTCTAAATGCTGTCCTTTCAGAGAAAATCCCTTCCTCTGAATGTGCCTTAAGATACTTACAAGCATTCAACAGAAACTCACATGCATTTCTCTGAAAGAGAAGCAATCTGTTCCAACACTTCAATTCTCTGTGCGAAGTGAATGGAGTGTTGCTTCACTTTCTAAATGCTGTCCTTTCAGAGAAAATCACTTTCCTTTGAAAGTGCCTTAAGCTACTTGCAAGCATTCACAAGAAACACTAATGCGTTTCTATGAAAGAGAAGCAGTCTGTTCCAACACTTCAATTCATTGCACGAAGGGAATGGAGTGTTACTTTCTAAATGCTGTCCTTTCAGAAAAAATCACTTTCCTTTGAAAGAGCCTTGAGCTACTTACATGCATTCAACAGAAACTCACATGCATTTCTCTGAAAAAGAAGCAGTCGGTTCCAACACTTCAATTCACTGTGCGAAGTGAATGGAGTGTTGCTTCACTTTCTAAATGCTGTCCTTTCTGAGAAAATCACTTTCCTTTGAAAGTGCCTTAAGCTACCTCAAGCATTAGGAAGAAACTCACATGCGTTTCTCTGAAAGAGAAGCAGTCTGTTCCAAAACTTCAATTCACTGTGTGAAGTGAATTGAGTGTTGCCTCACTTTCTAAATGCTGTCCTTTCAGAGAAAATCACTTTCCTTTGAAAGTGCCTTAAGCTAATTACAAGCATTCAACAGAAACTCACATGCGTTTCTCTGAAAGAGAAGCAGTCTGTTCCAACACTTCAATTCAATGTGCGAAGTGAATGGAGTGTTGCTTCACTTTCTAAATGCTGTCCTTTCAGAGAAAATCACATTCCTTTGAAAGTGCCTTAAGCTACTTACAAGCATTCATCAGAAACTCACATGCATTTCTCTGAAAGAGAAGCAGTCTGTTCCAACACTTTAATTCACTGTGCGAAGTGAATGGAGTGTTGCTTCACTTTCTAAATTCTGTCCTTTCAGAGAAAATCACTTTCTTTTGAAAGTGCCTTAAACTACTTTCAAGCATTCACAAAAAGCTCACATGCGTTTCTCTGAAAGAGAAGCAGTCTGTTTCAACACTTCAATTCACTGTGCAAAGTGTATGGAGTGTTGCTTCACTTTCTAAATGCTGTCCTTTCAGAGAAAATCACTTTCCTTTGAAAGTGCCTTAAGCAACTTGCAAGCATTCACAAGAAACACTAATGCGTTTATATGAAAGAGAAGCACTCTGTTCCAACACTTCAATTCACTGCAGAAAGGGAATGGAGTGTTGCTTCACTTTCTAAATGCTGTCCTTTCAGAGAAAATCACTTTCTTTGAAAGTGCCTTAATTTACTTACAAGCATTCACCAGAAACTCACATGCGTTTCTCTGAAAGAGAAGCAGTCTGTTCCAACACTTCAATTCACTGTGCGAAGTGAATGGAGTGTTACTTCACTTTCTAAATGCTTTCCTTTCAGAGAAAATCACTTTCCTTTGAAAGTGCCTTAAGCTACTTGCAAGCATTAGGAAGAAACTCACATGCATTTATCTGAAAGAGAAGCAATCTGTTCCAACACTTCAATTCTCTGTGCGAAGTGAATGGAGTGTTGCTTCACTTTCTAAATGCTGTCCTTTCAGAGAAAATCACTTTCCTTTGATAGTGCCTTAAGCTACTTGCAAGCATTCACAAGAAACACTTATGCGTTTCTATGAAAGAGAAGCAGTCTGTTCCAACACTTCAATTCATTACACGAAAGGATTGGAGTGTTACTTTACTTTCTAAATGCTTTCCTTTCAGAAAAAATTACTTTCCTTTGAAAGAGCCTTGAGCTACTTACAAGCATTCAACAGAAACCCACATGCATTAATCTGAAAAAGAAGCAGTCGGTTCCAACACTTCAATTCACTGTGCGAAGTGAATGGAGTGTTGCTTCACATTCTAAATGCTGTACTTTCTGAGAAAATCACTTTCCTTTGAAAGTGCCTTAAGCTACTTGCAAGCATTAGGAAGAAACTCACATGCGTTTCTCTGAAAGAGAAGCAGTCTGTTCCAAAACTTCAATTCACTGTGTGAAGTGAATTGAGTGTTGCCTCACTTTCTAAATGCTGTCCTTTCAGAGAAAATCACTTTCCTTTGAAAGTGCCTTAAGCTAATTACAAGCATTCAACAAAAACTCACATGCGTTTCTCTGAAAGAGAAGCAGTCTGTTCCAACTCTTCAATTCAATGTGCGAAGTGAATGGAGTGTTACTTCACTTTCTAAATGCTGTCCTTTCAGAGAAAATCACTTTCCTTTGAAAGTGCCTTAAGCTACTTACAAGCATTCATCAGAAACTCACATGCATTTCTCTGAAAGAGAAGCAGTCTGTTCCATCACTTCCATTTACTGTGCGAAGTGAATGGAGTGTTGCTTCACTTTCTAAATGCTGTCCTTTCAGAGAAAATCACTTTCCTTTGAAAGTGCCTTAAGCTACTTGCAAGCATTAGGGAGAAACTCACATGCATTTCTCTGAAAGAGAAGCAATCTGCTCCAACACTTCAATTCTCTGTGCGAAGTGAATGGAGTGTTGCTTCACTTTCTAAATGCTGTCCTTTCAGAGAAAATCACTTTCCTCTGAATGTGCCTTAAGATACTTACAAGCATTCAACAGAAACTCACATGCATTTCTCTGAAAGAGAAGCAATCTGTTCCAACACTTCAATTCTCTGTGCGAAGTGAATGGAGTGTTGCTTCACTTTCTAAATGCTGTCCTTTCAGAGAAAATCACTTTCCTTTGAAAGTGCCTTAAGCTACTTGAAAGCATTCACAAGAAACACTAATGCGTTTCTATGAAAGAGAAGCAGTCTGTTCCAACACTTCAATTCATTGCACGAAGGGAATGCAGTGTTACTTTACTTTCTAAATGCTGTCCTTTCAGAAAAAATCACTTTCCTTTGAAAGAGCCTTGAGCTACTTACAAGCATTCAACAGAAACTCACATGCATTTCTCTGAAAAAGAAGCAGTCGGTTCCAACACTTCAATTCACTGTGCGAAGTGAATGGAGTGTTGCTTCACTTTCTAAATGCTGTCCTTTCAGAGAAAATCACTTTCCTTTGAAAGTGCCTTAAGCTACTTGCAAGCATTAGGGAGAAACTCACATGCATTTCTCTGAAAGAGAAGCAATCTGCTCCAACACTTCAATTCTCTGTGCGAAGTGAATGGAGTGTTGCTTCACTTTCTAAATGCTGTCCTTTCAGAGAAAATCACTTTCCTCTGAATGTGCCTTAAGATACTTACAAGCATTCAACAGAAACTCACATGCATTTCTCTGAAAGAGAAGCAATCTGTTCCAACACTTCAATTCTCTGTGCGAAGTGAATGGAGTGTTGCTTCACTTTCTAAATGCTGTCCTTTCAGAGAAAATCACTTTCCTTTGAAAGTGCCTTAAGCTACTTGAAAGCATTCACAAGAAACACTAATGCGTTTCTATGAAAGAGAAGCAGTCTGTTCCAACACTTCAATTCATTGCACGAAGGGAATGCAGTGTTACTTTACTTTCTAAATGCTGTCCTTTCAGAAAAAATCACTTTCCTTTGAAAGAGCCTTTAGCTACTTACAAGCATTCAACAGAAACTCACATGCATTTCTCTGAAAAAGAAGCAGTCGGTTCCAACACTTCAATTCACTGTGCGAAGTGAATGGAGTGTTGCTTCACTTTCTAAATGCTGTCCTTTCTGAGAAAATCACTTTCCTTTGAAAGTGCCTTAAGCTACTTGCAAGCATTAGGAAGAAACTCACATGCGTTTCTCTGAAAGAGAAGCAGTCTGTTCCAAAATTTCAATTCACTGTGTGAAGTGAATTGAGTGTTGCCTCACTTTCTAAATGCTGTCCTTTCAGAGAAAATCACTTTCCTTTGAAAGTGCCTTAAGCTAATTACAAGCATTCAACAGAAACTCACATGCGTTTCTCTGAAAGAGAAGCAGTCTGTTCCAACACAACAATTCAATGTGCGAAGTGAATGGAGTGTTGCTTCACTTTCTAAATGCTGTCCTTTCAGAGAAAATCACATTCCTTTGAAAGTGCCTTAAGCTACTTACAAGCATTCATCAGAAACTCACATGCATTTCTCTGAAAGAGAAGCAGTCTGTTCCAACACTTCAATTCACTGTGCGAAGTGAATGGAGTGTTGCTTCACTTTCTAAATTCTGTCCTTTCAGAGAAAATCACTTTCTTTTGAAAGTGACTTAAACTACTTTCAAGCATTCACAAAAAGCTCACATGCGTTTCTCTGAAAGAGAACCAGTCTGTTTCAACACTTCAATTCACTGTGCAAAGTGTATGGAGTGTTGCTTCACTTTCTAAATGCTGTCCTTTCAGAGAAAATCACTTCCCTTTGAAAGTGCCTTAAGCAACTTGCAAGCATTCACAAGAAACACTAATGCGATTATATGAAAGAGAATCACTCTGTTCCAACACTTCAATTCACTGCACAAAGGGAATGGAGTGTTGCTTCACTTTCTAAATGCTGTCCTTTCAGAGAAAATCACTTTCTTTGAAAGTGCCTTAATTTACTTACAAGCGTTCACCAGAAACTCACATGCATTTCTCTGAAAAAGAAGCAGTCGGTTCCAACACTTCAATTCACTGTGCGAAGTGAATGGAGTGTTGCTTCACTTTCTAAATGCTGTCCTTTCTGAGAAAATCACTTTCCTTTGAAAGTGCCTTAAGCTACTTGCAAGCATTAGGAAGAAACTCACATGCGTTTCTCTGAAAGAGAAGCAGTCTGTTCCAAAATTTCAATTCACTGTGTGAAGTGAATTGAGTGTTGCCTCACTTTCTAAATGCTGTCCTTTCAGAGAAAATCACTTTCCTTTGAAAGTGCCTTAAGCTACTTACAAGCATTCAACAGAAACTCACATGCATTTCTCTGAAAGAGAAGCAGTCTGTTCCAACACTTCAATTCACTGTGCGAAGTGAATGGAGTGTTGCTCCACTTTCTAAATTCTGTCCTTTCAGAGAAAATCACTTTCCTTTGATAGTGCCTTAAACTACTTTCAAGCATTCATAAAAAACTCACATGCGTTTCTCTGAAAGAGAAGCAGTCTGTTCCAACACTTCAATTCTTTGTGCGAAGTGAATGGAGTGTTGCTTCACTTTCTAAATGCTGTCCTTTCAGAGAAAATCACTTTCCTTTGAAAGTGCCTTAAGCTACTTGCAAGCATTCACAAAAAACTCACATGCGTTTCTCTAAAAGGAAGCAGTCTGTTCCAACACTTCAATTCACTGTGTGAAGTGAATGGAGTGTTGCCTCACTTTCTAAATGCTGTCCTTTCAGAGAAAATCACGTTTCTTTGTGAGTGCCTTAAGCTACTTGCAAGCATTAGGAAGAAACTCACATGCGTTTCTCTGAAGGAGAAGCAGTCTGTTCCAACACTTCAATTCACTGTGTGAAGTGAATGGAGTGTTGCTTCACTTTCTAAATGCTGTCCTTTCAGAGAAAATCATTTTCCTTTGAAAGTGCCTTAAGCTACTGGCAAGCATTAGGAAGAAACTCACATGCATTTCTCTGAAAGAGAAGCAGTCTGTTCCAACACTTCAATTCACTGTGCGAAGTGAATGGAGTGTTGCTTCACTTTCTAAATGCTGTCCTTTCAGAGAAAATCCCTTTCCTCTGAATGTGCCTTAAGATACTTACAAGCATTCAACAGAAACTCACATGCATTTCTCTGAAAGAGAAGCAATCTGTTCCAACACTTCAATTCTCTGTGCGAAGTGAATGGAGTGTTACTTCACTTTCTAAATGCTGTCCTTTCAGAGAAAATCACTTTCCTTTGAAAGTGCCTTAAGCTACTTGCAAGCATTAGGAAGAAACTCACATGCATTTCTTTGAAAGAGAAGCAATCTGTTCCAACACTTCAATTCTCTGTGCGAAGTGAATGGAGTGTTGCTTCACTTTCTAAATGCTGTCCTTTCAGAGAAAATCACTTTCCTTTGAAAGTGCCTTAAGCTACTTGCAAGCATTCACAAGAAACACTTATGCGTTTCTATGAAAGAGAAGCAGTCTGTTCCACCACTTCAATTCATTGCACGAAGGGAATGGAGTGTTTCTTTACTTTCTAAATGCTGTCCTTTCAGAAAAAATCACTTTCCTTCGAAAGAGCCTTGAGCTACTTACAAGCATTTAACAGAAACTCACATGCATTTCTCTGAAAAAGAAGCAGTCTGTTCCAACACTTCAATTCACTGTGCGAAGTGAATGGAGTGTTGCTTCACTTTCTAAATGCTGTCCTTTCTGAGAAAATCACTTTCCTTTGAAAGTGCCTTAAGCTACTTGCAAGCATTAGGAAGAAACTCACATGCGTTTCTCTGAAAGAGAAGCAGTCTGTTCCAACACTTCAATTCACTGTGTGAAGTGAATTGAGTGTTGCCTCACTTTCTAAATGCTGTCCTTTCAGAGAAAATCACTTTCCTTTGAAAGTGCCTTAAGCTAATTACAAGCATTCAACAGAAACTCACATGCGTTTCTCTGAAAGAGAAGCAGTCTGTTTCAACACTTCAATTCACTGTGCGAAGTGAATGGAGTGTTGCTTCACTTTCTAAATGCTGTCCTTTCAGAGAAAATCACTTTCCTTTGAAAGTGCCTTAAGCTACTTACAAGCATTCATCAGAAACTCACATGCATTTCTCTGAAAGAGAGGCAGTCTGTTCCAACACTTCAATTCACTGTGCGAAGTGAATGGAGTGTTGCTTCACTTTCTAAATTCTGTCCTTTCAGAGAAAATCACTTTCTTTTGAAAGTGCCTTAAACTACTTTCAAGCATTCACAAGAAGCTCACATGCGTTTCTCTGAAAGAGAACCAGTCTGTTTCAACACTTCAATTCACTGTGCAAAGTGTATGGAGTGTTGCTTCACTTTCTAAATGCTGTCCTTTCAGAGAAAATCACTTCCCTTTGAAAGTGCCTTAAGCAACTTGCAAGCATTCACAAGAAACACTAAAGCGTTTATATGAAAGAGAATCACTCTGTTCCAACACTTCAATTCACTGCACAAAGGGAATGGAGTGTTGCTTCACTTTCTAAATGCTGTCCTTTCAGAGAAAATCACTTTCTTTTAAAGTGCCTTAAGCTACTTACAAGCATTCACCAGAAACTCACATGCGTTTCTCTGAAAGAGAAGCAGTCTGTTCCAACACTTCAATTCACTGTGCGAAGTGAATGGAGTGTTGCTTCACTTTCTAAATGCTGTCCTTTCAGAGAAAATCACTTTCCTTGAACGTGCCTTAAGCTACTTGCAAGCATTAGGAAGAAACTCACATGCATTTCTCTGAAAGAGAAGCAGTCTGTTCCAACACTTCAATTCACTGTGCAAAGTGAATGGAGTGTTGCTTCACTTTCTAAATGCTGTCCTTTCAGAGAAAATCACTTTCCTTTGAAAGTGCCTTAAGCTACTTACAAGCATACAACAGAAACTCACATGCATTTCTCTGAAAGAGATGCAGTCTGTTCCAACACTTCAATTCTCTGTGCGAAGTGAATGGAGTGTTGCTTCACTTTCTAAATGCTATCCTTTCAGAGAAAACCACTTTCCTTTGAAAGTGCCTTAAGCTACTTGCAAGCATTCTCAAGAAACACTAATGTGTTTCTATGGAAGAGAAGCAGTCTGTTCCAACACTTCAATTCATTTCACGAAGGGAATGGAGTGTTGCTTTACTTTCTAAATGCTGTCCTTTCAGAGAAAATCACTTTCCATTGAAGGAGCCTTTAGCTACTTACAAGCATTCAACAAAAACTCATATGCATTTCTCTGAAAGAGAAGTAGTCTGTTCCAACACGTCAATTCACTGTGCGAAGTGAATGGAATGTTCCTTCACTTTCTAAATGCTGTCCTTTCAGAGAAAATCACTTTCCTTTGAAAGTGCCTTAACCTACTTTCAAGCATTCACAGGAAACACACATGCGTTTCTCTGAAATAGAAGCAGTCTGTTCCAACACTTCAATTCACTGTGTGAAGTGAATTGAGTGTTGCTTCACTTTCTAAATCCTGTCCTATCAGAGAAAATCACTTTTGTTTGAAAGTGCCTTAAGCAACTTTCAAGCATTCACAAGAAATTCACATGCATTTCTCTGAAAGAGAAGCCTTCTCTTCCAACACTTCAATTCACTGTGCGAAGTGAATGGAGTGTTGCTTCACTTTCCAAATGCTGTCCTTTCAGTGAAAATCACGTTCCTTTGAAATTGCCTTAAGCTACTCACAAGCATTCACCAGAAACTAACATGTGTTTCTCTGAAAGTGAAGCAATCTGTTCCAACACTACAATTCACTGTGCAAAGTGAATGGAGTGTTGCCTCACTTTCGAAATGCTGTCCTTTCAGAGAAAATCACTTTCCTTTGAAAGTGCCTTAAGCTACTTGCAAGCATTAGGAAGAAACTCACATGCGTTTCTCTGAAAGAGAAGCAGTCTGTTCCAACACTTCAATTCACTGTGCGAAGTGAATGGAGTGTTGCTTTACTTTCTAAATGCTGTCCTTTCAGAGAAAATCACTTTCCTTTGAAAGTGCTTTAAGCTACTTACAAGCATACAACAGAAACTCACATGCATTTCTCTGAAAGAGAAGCAGTCTGTTCCAACACTTCAATTCACTGTGCGAAGTGAATGGAGTGTTGCTCCACTTTCTAAATTCTGTCCTTTCAGAGAAAATCACTTTCCTTTGATAGTGCCTTAAACTACTTTCAAGCATTCATAAAAAACTCACATGCGTTTCTCTGAAAGAGAAGAAGTCTGTTCCAACACTTCAATTCTTTGTGCGAAGTGAATGGAGTGTTGCTTCACTTTCTAAATGCTGTCCTTTCAGAGAAAATCACTTTCCTTTGAAAGTGCCTTAAGCTACTTGCAAGCATTCACAAAAAACTCACATGCGTTTCTCTAAAAGGAAGCAGTCTGTTCCAACACTTCAATTCACTGTGTGAAGTGAATGGAGTGTTGCCTCACTTTCTAAATGCTGTCCTTTCAGAGAAAATCACTTTCCTTTGAAAGTGCCTTAAGCTACTTACAAGCATTCAACAGAAACTCACATGCGTTTCTCTGAAAGAGAAGCAGTCTGTTCCAACACTTCAATTCACTGTGCGAAGTGAATGGAGTATTACTTCACTTTCTAAATGCTGTACTATCAGAGAAAATCACTTTTGTTTGAAAGTGCCATAAGAAACTTTCAAGCATTCACAAGAAACTCACATGCATTTCTCTGAAAGAGAAACCTTCTCTTCCAACACTTCAATTCACTGCGCGAAGTGAATGGAGTGTTGCTTTACTTTCTAAATGCTGTCCTTTCAGAGAAAATCACTTTCCTTTGAAAGTGCCTTAAGCTACTTTCAAGCATTCACAAGAATCTCACATGCATTTCTCTGAAAGAGACGCAGTCTGTTCCAAAACTTCAATTCACTGCACGAAGGGAATGGAGTGTTGCTTCACTTTCTAAATGCTCTACTTTTAGAGAAAATCACTTTCCTTTGAAAGTGCCTTAAGCTCCTTACAAGCATTCACCAGAAACTCACATGCGCTTCTCTGAAAGAGAAGCAGTCTGTTCCAACACTTCAATTCACTGTGCGAAGTGAATGGAGTGTTGCTTCACTTTCTAAATGCTGTCCTTTCAGAGAAAATCACTTTCCTTTGAAAGTGCCTTAAGTTACTTCCAAGCATTAGGAAGAAACTCACATGCGTTTCTCTGAAAGAGAAGCAGTCTGTTCCAACACTTCAATTCACTGTGCAAAGTGAATGGAGTGTTACTTCACTTTCTAAATGCTCTACTTTCAGAGAAAATCACTTTCCTTTGAAAGTGCCTTAAGCCACTTTCACACATTCACAAGAAACTCACATGCATATCTCTGAAAGAGAAGCCTTCTCTTCCAACACTTCAATTCACTCTGCGAAGTGAATGGAGTGTTGCTTCACTTTCTAAATGCTGTCCTTTCAGAGAAAATCACTTTCCTTTGAAAGTGCCTTAAGCTACTTACATGCATTCAACAGAAACTCACATTCATTTCTCTGAAAGAGAAGCAGTCTGTTTCAACACTTCAATTCACTGTTCGAAGTGAATGGAATGATACTTCACTTTGTAAATGCTGTACTTTCAGAGAAAATCACTTTCTTTTGAAAGTGCCTTAAGCTACTTTCAAGCGTTCACAGAAAATTCACATGCGTTTCACTGAAAGAGAAGCAGTCTGTTCAAACACTTCAATTCACTATGCAAAGTGAATGGAGTGTTGCCTCACTTTCGAAATGCTGTCTTTTCCGAGGAAATCACTTTAATTTTAAAGTGCCTTAAGCTACTTTCAAGCATTCAAAAAAAACTCACATGCGTTTCTCTGAAAGAGACGCATTCTGTTCCAACACTTCAATTCACTGTGCGAAGTGAATGGAGTGTTGCTTCACTTTCTAAATGCTGTCCTTTCAGAGAAAATCACTTTCCTTTGAAAGAACCTTAAGCTACTTACAAGCATTCAACAGAAACTCACATGCATTTCTCTGAAAGAGAAGAAGTCTGTTCCAACACTTCAATTCACTGTGCGAAGTGAATGGAGTGTTGCTTCACTTTCTAAATGCTGTCCTTTCGGAGAAAATCACTTTCCATTGAAGGAGCCTTTAGCTACTTACAAGCATTCAACAAAAACTCATATGCATTTCTCTGAAAGAGAAGTAGTCTGTTCCAACACGTCAATTCACTGTGCGAAGTGAATGGAATGTTCCTTCACTTTCTAAATGCTGTCCTTTCAGAGAAAATCACTTTCCTTTGAAAGTGCCTTAACCTACTTTCAAGCATTCACAGGAAACACACATGCGTTTCTCTGAAATAGAAGCAGTCTGTTCCAACACTTCAATTCACTGTGTGAAGTGAATTGAGTGTTGCTTCACTTTCTAAATCCTGTCCTATCAGAGAAAATCACTTTTGTTTGAAAGTGCCTTAAGCAACTTTCAAGCATTCACAAGAAATTCACATGCATTTCTCTGAAAGAGAAGCCTTCTCTTCCAACACTTCAATTCACTGTGCGAAGTGAATGGAGTGTTGCTTCACTTTCTAAATGCTGTCCTTTCAGAGAAAATCACTTTCCTTTGAAATTGCCTTAAGCTACTCACAAGCATTCACCAGAAACTAACATGTGTTTCTCTGAAAGTGAAGCAATCTGTTCCAACACTACAATTCACTGTGCAAAGTGAATGGAGTGTTGCCTCACTTTCGAAATGCTGTCCTTTCAGAGAAAATCACTTTCCTTTGAAAGTGCCTTAAGCTACTTGCAAGCATTAGGAAGAAACTCACATGCGTTTCTCTGAAAGAGAAGCAGTCTGTTCCAACACTTCAATTCACTGTGCGAAGTGAATGGAGTGTTGCTTTACTTTCTAAATGCTGTCCTTTCAGAGAAAATCACTTTCCTTTGAAAGTGCTTTAAGCTACTTACAAGCATACAACAGAAACTCACATGCATTTCTCTGAAAGAGAAGCAGTCTGTTCCAACACTTCAATTCACTGTGCGAAGTGAATGGAGTGTTGCTCCACTTTCTAAATTCTGTCCTTTCAGAGAAAATCACTTTCCTTTGATAGTGCCTTAAACTACTTTCAAGCATTCATAAAAAACTCACATGTGTTTCTCTGAAAGAGAAGAAGTCTGTTCCAACACTTCAATTCTTTGTGCGAAGTGAATGGAGTGTTGCTTCACTTTCTAAATGCTGTCCTTTCAGAGAAAATCACTTTCCTTTGAAAGTGCCTTAAGCTACTTGCAAGCATTCACAAAAAACTCACATGCGTTTCTCTAAAAGGAAGCAGTCTGTTCCAACACTTCAATTCACTGTGTGAAGTGAATGGAGTGTTGCCTCACTTTCTAAATGCTGTCCTTTCAGAGAAAATCACTTTCCTTTGAAAGTGCCTTAAGCTACTTACAAGCATTCAACAGAAACTCACATGCGTTTCTCTGAAAGAGAAGCAGTCTGTTCCAACACTTCAATTCACTGTGCGAAGTGAATGGAGTATTACTTCACTTTCTAAATGCTGTACTATCAGAGAAAATCACTTTTGTTTGAAAGTGCCTTAAGAAACTTTCAAGCATTCACAAGAAACTCACATGCATTTCTCTGAAAGAGAAACCTTCTCTTCCAACACTTCAATTCACTGCGCGAAGTGAATGGAGTGTTGCTTCACTTTCTAAATGCTGTCCTTTCAGAGAAAATCACTTTCCTTTGAAAGTGCCTTAAGCTACTTTCAAGCATTCACAAGAATCTCACATGCATTTCTCTGAAAGAGACGCAGTCTGTTCCAAAACTTCAATTCACTGCACGAAGGGAATGGAGTGTTGCTTCACTTTCTAAATGCTCTACTTTTAGAGAAAATCACTTTCCTTTGAAAGTGCCTTAAGCTCCTTACAAGCATTCACCAGAAACTCACATGCGCTTCTCTGAAAGAGAAGCAGTCTGTTCCAACACTTCAATTCACTGTGCGAAGTGAATGGAGTGTTGCTTCACTTTCTAAATGCTGTCCTTTCAGAGAAAATCACTTTCCTTTGAAAGTGCCTTAAGTTACTTCCAAGCATTAGGAAGAAACTCACATGCGTTTCTCTGAAAGAGAAGCAGTCTGTTCCAACACTTCAATTCACTGTGCAAAGTGAATGGAGTGTTACTTCACTTTCTAAATGCTCTACTTTCAGAGAAAATCACTTTCCTTTGAAAGTGCCTTAAGCCACTTTCACACATTCACAAGAAACTCACATGCATATCTCTGAAAGAGAAGCCTTCTCTTCCAACACTTCAATTCACTCTGCGAAGTGAATGGAGTGTTGCTTCACTTTCTAAATGCTGTCCTTTCAGAGAAAATCACTTTCCTTTGAAAGTGCCTTAAGCTACTTACATGCATTCAACAGAAACTCACATGCATTTCTCTGAAAGAGAAGCAGTCTGTTTCAACACTTCAATTCACTGTTCGAAGTGAATGGAATGATACTTCACTTTGTAAATGCTGTACTTTCAGAGAAAATCACTTTCTTTTGAAAGTGCCTTAAGCTACTTTCAAGCGTTCACAGAAAATTCACATGCGTTTCACTGAAAGAGAAGCAGTCTGTTCAAACACTTCAATTCACTATGCAAAGTGAATGGAGTGTTGCCTCACTTTCGAAATGCTGTCTTTTCCGAGGAAATCACTTTCCTTTTAAAGTGCCTTAAGCTACTTTCAAGCATTCAAAAAAAACTCACATGCGTTTCTCTGAAAGAGACGCATTCTGTTCCAACACTTCAATTCACTGTGCGAAGTGAATGGAGTGTTGCTTCACTTTCTAAATGCTGTCCTTTCAGAGAAAATCACTTTCCTTTGAAAGAACCTTAAGCTACTTACAAGCATTCAACAGAAACTCACATGCATTTCTCTGAAAGAGAAGAAGTCTGTTCCAACACTTCAATTCACTGTGCGAAGTGAATGGAGTGTTGCTTCACTTTCTAAATGCTGTCCTTTCGGAGAAGATCACTTTCCTTAGAAAGTGCCTTTAGCTACTTACAAACATTCACAAAAAACTCACAAGCATTTCTCTGAAAGGGAAGCAGTCTGTTCCAAAACTTCAATTCAGTGTGTGAAGTGAATGGAGTGTTGCTTCACTTTCTAAATGCTGTCCTTTCAGAGAAAATCACTTTCCCTTCAAAGTGCCTTAAGCTACTTACAAGCATTCAACAGAAACACACATGCATTTCTCTGAAAGAGAAGAAGTCTGTTCCAACACTTCAATTCTCTGTGCGAAGTGAATGGAGTGTTGCTTCACATTCTAAATGCTGTACCTTCAAAGAAAATCACTTTCCGTTGAAAGTGCCTTAAGCTACTTGAAAGCATTCACAAGAAACACTAATGCGTTTCTATGAAAGAGAAGCAGTCTGTTCCAACACTTCAATTCACTGCACGAAGTGAATGGAGTATTGCAACAATTTCTAAATGCTGTCCTTTCAGAGAAAATCACTTTCCTTTGAATGAGCCTTGAGCTACTTACAAGCATTCAACAGAAACTCACAAGCATTTCTCTGAAAGTGTAGCAGTCTGTTCCAACATTTCAATTCACTGTGCGAAGTGAATGGAGTGTTGCTTCACTTTCTAAATGCTGTCCTTTCAGAGAAAATCACTTTCCTTTGAAAGTGCCTTAAGCTACTTACAAGCATTGACCAGAAACTCACATGCGTTACTCTGAAAGAGAAGCAGTCTGTTCCAACACTTCAATTCGCTGTGCGAAGTGAATGGAATGTTACTTCACTTTCTAAATTCTGTACTTTTCGAGAAACTCACTTTCCCTTGAAAGTGCCATAAGCTACTTTCAAGCATTAAGAAGAAACACACATGCGTTTCTCTGTAATAGAAGCAGTCTGTTCCAAAACTTCAATTCACTGTGCGAAGTGAATGGAGTGTTGCTTCACTTTCTAAATGCTGTACTTTCATAGAAAATCACTTTTGTTTGAAAGTGCCTTAAGAAACTTTCAAGCATTCACAAGAAACTCTCATGCATTTCTCTGAAAGAGAAACCTTCGCTTCCAACACTTCAATTCACTGTGCGAAGTGAATGGAGTGTTGCTTCACTTTCTAAATGCTGTCCTTTCCGAGAAAATCACTTTCCTTTGAAAGTGCCTTAAGCTACTTACAAGCATTCAGCAGAAACTCACATGCATTTCTCTGAAAGAGACGCAGTCTGTTCCAACACTTCAATTCACTGTGCGAAGTGAATGGAGTGTTGCTTCACTTTCTAAATGCTTTTTTTTTTAGAGAAAATCACTTTCCTTTGAAAGTGCCTTAAGCAACTTGCAAGCATTCACAAGAAACACTAATGCTTTTCTATGAAAGAGAAGCACTCTGTTCCAACACTTCAATTCACTACACGAAGGGAACGGAGTATTGCTTCACTTTCTAAATGCTGTCCTTTAAGAGAAAATCACTTTCCTTTGAAAGAGCCTTTAGCTACTTACAAGCATTCAACAGAAACTCACATGCATTTTTCGAAAAGAGAAGCAGTCTCTTGTAACACTTCAATTCACTGTGCAAAGTGAATGGAGTGTTGCTTCACCTTCTCAATGCTGTTCTTTCAGAGAAAATCACTTTCCTTTGAAAGTGCCTTAAGCTACTTACAAGCTTTCACCAGAAATTCACATGCATTTCTCTGAAATAGAAGCCGTCTGTTCCAACACGTCAATTCACTGCTCCAAGTGAATGGAGTGTTGCTACACTTTCTAAATGCTGTCATTTCAGAGAAAATCACTTTCCTTTGAAAGTGCCTTAAGCTACTTTCAAGCATTCACAAAAAATTCACATGCGTTTCTCTGAAAGAGAAGCAGTCTGTTCCAACACTTCAATTCACTGTGCGAAGTGAATGGAGTGTTGCTTCACTTTCTAAGTGCTGTCCTTTCAGAGAAAATCACTTTCCTTTGAAAGAGCCTTAAGCTACTTACAAGCATTCAACAGAAAATCACATGCATTTCTCTGGAAGAGAAGCAGTCTTTTCCAACACGTCAATTCAATGCACGAAGGGAATGGAGTGTTGCTTCACTTTCTAAATGCTGTACTTTCAGAGAAACTCACTTTCCTTTGAAAGTGCCTTAAACTACTTTCAAGCATTCAGAAGAAACACACATGCGTTTCTCTGAAAGAGAAGCAGTCTGTTCCAACACTTCAATTCACTGTGCGAAGTGAATAGAGTGTTGCTTCACTTTCTAAATGCTGTCCTTTCAGAGAAAATTACTTTCCTTTGAAAGTGCCTTAAGCTACTTACAAGCATTAGTAAGAAACTCACATGCGTTTCTCTGAAAGAGAAGCAGTCTGTTCCAACACTTCAATTCACTGTGCGAAGTGAATGGAGTGTTGCTTCACTTTCTAAATGCTGTCCTTTCAAAGAAAATCACTTTCCTTTGAAAGAGCCTTAAGCTACTTGCAAGCATTCACAAGAAACACTAATGCGTTTCTATGAAAGAGAAGCACTCTGTTCAAACACTTCAATTCACTGCAAGAAGGGAATGGAGTGTTGCTTCACCTTCTATATGCTGTCCTTTCAGAGAAAATCACTTTCCTTTGAAAGTGCCTTAAGCTACGTACAAGCATTCAACAAAAACTCACATGCATTTCTCTGAAAGAGAAGCAGTCTGTTCCAACCCTTCAGTTCACTGTGAGAAGTGAATGGAGTGTTGCTTCACTTTCTAAATGCTGTCCTTTCAGAGAAAATCACTTTCCTTTGAAAGTGCCTTAAACTACTTTCAAGCAATCACAGAAAACTCACATGCGTTTCTGAGAAACAAAAGCAGTCTCGTCCAACACTTCTATTCACTGTGCGAAGTGGAGTGTTGCTTCACTTTCTAAATGCTGTCCTTTCAGAGAAAATCACTTTCCTTTGAAAGAGCCTTAAGCTACTTACAAGCATTCAACAGAAACTCACATGCATTTCTCTGAAAGAGAAGCAGTCTGTTCCAACACTTCAATTCACTGTTCCAAGTGAATGGAATGTTACTTCACTTTCTAAATGCTGTCCTTTCAGAGAAAATCACTTTCCTTTGAAAGTGCCTTAAGCTACTTTCAAGCATTCACAGGAAACACACATGCGTTTCTCTGAAATACAAGCAGTCTGTTCCAACACTTCAATTCACTGTGCGAAGTGAATGGAGTGTTTCTTCACTTACTAAATCCTGTCCTTTCAGAGAAAATCACTTTTGTTTGAAAGTGCCTTAAACAACTTTCAAGCATTCACAAGAAATTCACATGCATTTCTCTGAAAGTGAAGCCTTCTCTTCCAACACTTCAATTCACTGTGCGAAGTGAATGGAGTGTTGCTTCACTTTCTAAATGCTGTCCTTTCCGAGAAAATCACTTTCCTTTGAAAGTGCCTTAAGCTACTTACAAGCATTCAGCAGAAACTCACATGCATTTCTCTGAAAGAGACGCAGTCTGTTCCAACACTTCAATTCAGTGTGCGAAGTGAATGGAGTGTTGCTTCACTTTCTAAATGCTTTCCTTTTAGAGAAAATCACTTTCCTTTGAAAGTGCCTTAAGCAACTTGCAAGCATTCACAAGAAACACTAATGCGTTTCTATGAAAGAGAAGCACTCTGTTCCAACACTTCAATTCACTGCACGAAGGGAATGGAGTGTTGCTTCACTTTCTAAATGCTGTCCTTTCAGAGAAAATCACTTTCCTTTGAAAGTGCCTTAAGCTACGTACAAGCATTCAACAAAAACTCACATGCATTTCTCTGAAAGAGAAGCAGTCTGTTCCAACCCTTCAGTTCACTGTGAGAAGTGAATGGAGTGTTGCTTCACTTTCTAAATGCTGTCCTTTCAGAGAAAATCACTTTCCTTTGAAAGTGCCTTAAACTACTTTCAAGCAATCACAGAAAACTCACATGCGTTTCTGAGAAACAAAAGCAGTCTCGTCCAACACTTCTATTCACTGTGCGAAGTGGAGTGTTGCTTCACTTTCTAAATGCTGTCCTTTCAGAGAAAATCACTTTCCTTTGAAAGAGCCTTAAGCTACTTACAAGCATTCAACAGAAACTCACATGCATTTCTCTGAAAGAGAAGCAGTCTGTTCCAACACTTCAATTCACTGTTCCAAGTGAATGGAATGTTACTTCACTTTCTAAATGCTGTCCTTTCAGAGAAAATCACTTTCCTTTGAAAGTGCCTTAAGCTACTTTCAAGCATTCACAGGAAACACACATGCGTTTCTCTGAAATACAAGCAGTCTGTTCCAACACTTCAATTCACTGTGCGAAGTGAATGGAGTGTTTCTTCACTTACTAAATCCTGTCCTTTCAGAGAAAATCACTTTTGTTTGAAAGTGCCTTAAACAACTTTCAAGCATTCACAAGAAATTCACATGCATTTCTCTGAAAGTGAAGCCTTCTCTTCCAACACTTCAATTCACTGTGCGAAGTGAATGGAGTGTTGCTTCACTTTCTAAATGCTGTCCTTTCCGAGAAAATCACTTTCCTTTGAAAGTGCCTTAAGCTACTTACAAGCATTCAGCAGAAACTCACATGCATTTCTCTGAAAGCGACCCAGTCTGTTCCAACACTTCAATTCAGTGTGCGAAGTGAATGGAGTGTTGCTTCACTTTCTAAATGCTTTCCTTTTAGAGAAAATCACTTTCCTTTGAAAGTGCCTTAAGCAACTTGCAAGCATTCACAAGAAACACTAATGCGTTTCTATGAAAGAGAAGCACTCTGTTCCAACACTTCAATTCACTGCACGAAGGGAATGGAGTGTTGCTTCACTTTCTAAATGCTGTCCTTTCAGAGAAAATCACTTTCCTTTGAAAGTGCCTTAAGCTACGTACAGGCATTCAACAAAAACTCACATGCATTTCTCTGAAAGAGAAGCAGTCTGTTCCAACCCTTCAGTTCACTGTGAGAAGTGAATGGAGTGTTGCTTCACTTTCTAAATGCTGTCCTTTCAGAGAAAATCACTTTCCTTTGAAAGTGCCTTAAACTACTTTCAAGCAATCACAGAAAACTCACATGCGTTTCTGAGAAACAAAAGCAGTCTCGTCCAACACTTCTATTCACTGTGCGAAGTGGAGTGTTGCTTCACTTTCTAAATGCTGTCCTTTCAGAGAAAATCACTTTCCTTTGAAAGTGCCTTAAGCTACTTGCAAGGATTAGGAAGAAACTCACATGCGTTTCTCTGAAAGAGAAGCAGTCTGTTCCAACACTTCAATTCACTGTGCGAAGTGAATGGAGTGTTGCCTCACTTTCTAAATGCTGTCCTTTCTTAGAAAATCACTTTCCATTGAAAGTGCCCAAAACTACTTTCAAGCATTCACAAAAAACTCACATGCGTTTCTCTGAAAGAGAAGCAGTCTGTTCCAACACTTCAATTCACTGTGCGAAGTGAATGGAGTGTTTCTTCACTTACTAAATCCTGTCCTTTCAGAGAAAATCACTTTTGTTTGAAAGTGCCTTAAACAACTTTCAAGCATTCACAAGAAATTCACATGCATTTCTCTGAAAGTGAAGCCTTCTCTTCCAACACTTCAATTCACTGTGCGAAGTGAATGGAGTGTTGCTTCACTTTCTAAATGCTGTCCTTTCCGAGAAAATCACTTTCCTTTGAAAGTGCCTTAAGCTACTTACAAGCATTCAGCAGAAACTCACATGCATTTCTCTGAAAGAGACGCAGTCTGTTCCAACACTTCAATTCAGTGTGCGAAGTGAATGGAGTGTTGCTTCACTTTCTAAATGCTTTCCTTTTAGAGAAAATCACTTTCCTTTGAAAGTGCCTTAAGCAACTTGCAAGCATTCACAAGAAACACTAATGCGTTTCTATGAAAGAGAAGCACTCTGTTCCAACACTTCAATTCACTGCACGAAGGGAATGGAGTGTTGCTTCACTTTCTAAATGCTGTCCTTTCAGAGAAAATCACTTTCCTTTGAAAGTGCCTTAAGCTACTTGAAAGCATTCACAAGAAACACTAATGCGTTTCTATGAAAGAGAAGCACTCTGTTCCAACACTTCAATTCACTGAGCGAAGGGAACGGAGTATTGCTTCACTTTCTAAATGCTGTCCTTTAAGAGAAAATCACTTTCCCTTGAAAGAGCCTTTAGCTACTTACAAGCATTCAACAGAAACTCACATGCATTTTTCGAAAAGAGAAGCAGTCTCTTCTAACACTTCAATTCACTGTGCAAAGTGAATGGAGTGTTGCTTCACCTTCTCAATGCTGTTATTTCAGAGAAAATCACTTTCCTTTGAAAGTGCCTTAAGCTACTTACAAGCTTTCACCAGAAATTCACATGCATTTCTCTGAAATAGAAGCAGTCTGTTCCAACACGTCAATTCACTGTTCCAAGTGAATGGAGTGTTGCTACACTTTCTAAATGCTGTCATTTCAGAGAAAATCACTTTCCTTTGAAAGTGCCTTAAGCTACTTTCAAGCATTCACAAAAAATTCACATGCATTTCTCTGAAAGAGAAGCATTCTGTTCCAACACTTCAATTCACTGTGCGAAGTGAATGGAGTGTTGCTTCACTTTCTAAATGCTGTCCTTTCAGAGAAAATAACTTTCCTTTGAAAGAGCCTTAAGCTACTTACAAGCATTCAACAGAAAATCACATGCATTTCTCTGAAAGAGAAGCAGTCTTTTCCAACACGTCAATTCACTGCACGAAGGGAATGGAGTGTTGCTTCACTTTCTAAATGCTGTCCTTTCAGAGAAAATCACTTTCCTTTGAAAGTGCCTTAAGCTACTAACAAGCTTTCAACAGAAACTCACATGCATTTCTCTGAAAGAGAAGCAGTCTGTTCCAACACTTCAATTCACTGTGCGAAGTGAATGGAATGTTACTTCACTTTCTAAATGCTGTCCTTTCAGAGAAAATCACTTTCCTTTGAAAGTGCCTTAAGCTACTTTCTAGCATTCACAAGAAACACACATGCGTTTCTCTGAAATAGAAGCAGTCTGTTCCAACACTTCAATTCACTGTGCGAAGTGAATGGAATGTTACTTCACTTTCTAAATGCTGTACTTTCAGAGAAACTCACTTTCCTTTGAAAGTGCCTTAAACTACTTTCAAGCAATCAAAAAAACTCACATGCGTTTCTCTGAAACAGAAGCAGTCTGTTCCAACACTTCAATTCAGTGTGCGAAGTGAATGGAGTGTTGCCCAACTTTCTAAATTTTGTCCTTTCAGAGAAAATCACTTTCCTTTGAAAGTGCCTTAAGCAACGTACAAGCATTCAACAGAAAGTCACATGCATTTCTCTGAAAGAGAAGCAGTCTGTTCCAACACTTTAATTCTCTGTGCGAAGTTAATGGCGTGTTGCTTCACTTTCTAAATGCTCTGCTTTCAGAGAAAATCACTTTCATTGGAAAGTGCCTTAAACTACTTACAAGCATTAGAAAGAAACTCACATGCGTTTCTCTGAAAGAGAAGCAGTCTGTTCCAACACGTCAATTCACTGTGCTACGTGAATGGAGTGTTGCTTCACTTTCTAAATGCTGTCCTTTCCGAGAAAATCACTTTCCTTTGAAAGTGCCTTAAGCTACATACAAGCATTCACAAGAAACACTTATGCGTTTCCATGAAAGGGAAGCAGTCTGTTCCAACACTTCAATTCACTGCACGAAGGGAATGGAGTGTTGATTTACTTTCTAAATGCTGTCCTTTCAGAGAAAATCAATTCTGTTTGAAAGAGCTTGTAAGCTACTTACAAGCATTCAACAGAAACTCACATGCATTTCTCTGAAAGAGAAGCATCCAGTTCCAACCCTTCAATTCACTGCACGAAGGGAATGGAGTGTTGCTTCACTTTCTAAATGCTGTCCTTTCAGAGAAAATCAATTTCCTTGGAAAGTGCCTTAAGCTACTTACAAGCATTCAACAAAAACTCACATGCATTTCTCTGAAAGAGAAGCAGTCTGTTCCAACCCTTCAATTCACTGTGAGAAGTGAATGGAGTGTTGCTTCACTTTCTAAATGCTGTCCTTTCAGAGAAAATCACTTTCCTTTGAAAGTGCCTTAAACTACTTTCAAGCAATCACAAAAAACTCACATGCGTTACTGAGAAACAAAAGCAGTCTCGTCCAACACTTCAATTCACTGTGCGAAGTGAATGGAGGGTTGCTTCACTTTCTAAATGCTGTCCTTTCAGAGAAAAACACTTTCCTTTGAAAGTGCCTTAAGGTACTTACAAGCATTAGGATGAAACTCACATGCGTTTCTCTGAAATAGAAGCAGTCTGTTCCAACACTTCAATTCACTGTGCGAAGTGAATGGAGTGTTGCTTCACTTTCTAAATGTTGTACTTTCAGAGAAAATCACTTTTGTTTGAAAGTGCCTTAAGCAACTTTCACGAATTCACAAGAAACTCACATGCATTTCTCTGAAAGAGAAGCCTTCTCTTTCAACACTTCAATTCACTGTGCGAAGTGAATGGAGTGTTGCTTCACTTTCTAAATGCTGTCCTTTCAGAGAAAATCACTTTTCTTTGAAAGTGCCTTAAGCTACTTACAAGCACTCAACAGAAACTCACATGCATTTCTCTGAAAGAGAAGCAGGCTGTTCCAACACTTCAATTCACTGTTCAAAGTGAATGGAGTGTTGCTTCACCTTCTCAATGCTGTTTTTTCAGAGAAAATCACTTTCCTTTGAACGTGCCTTAAGCTACTTACAAGCATTCACCAGAAATTCACATGCATTTCTCTGAAATAGAAGCACTCTGTTCCAAATCTTCAATTCAGTGTGCAAGTGAATGGAGTGTTGCTTCACTTTCTAAATGCTGTCCTTTAAGAGAAAATCACTTTCCTTTGAAAGTGCCTTAAGCAACTTGCAAGCATTCACAAGAAACACTAATGCGTTTCTATGAAAGAGAAGCACTCTGTTCCAACACTTCAATTCACTGCACGAAGGGAATGGAGTGTTGCTTCACTTTCTAAATGCTGTCCTTTCAGAGAAAATCACTTTCCTTTGAAAGTGCCTTAAGCTACTTTCAAGCATTCACAAAAAATTCACATGCATTTCTCTGAAAGAGAAGCATTCTGTTCCAACACTTCAATTCACTGTGCGAAGTGAATGGAGTGTTGCTTCACTTTCTAAATGCTGTCCTTTCAGAGAAAATCACTTTCCTTTGAAAGAGCCTTAAGCTACTTACAAGCATTCAACAGAAAATCACATGCATTTCTCTGAAAGAGAAGCAGTCTTTTCCAACACGTCAATTCACTGCACGAAGGGAATGGAGTGTTGCTTCACTTTCTAAATGCTGTCCTTTCAGAGAAAATCACTTTCCTTTGAAAGTGCCTTAAGCTACTAACAAGCTTTCAACAGAAACTCAAATGCATTTCTCTGAAAGAGAAGCAGTCTGTTCCAACACTTCAATTCACTGTGCGAAGTGAATGGAAAGTTACTTCACTTTCTAAATGCTGTCCTTTCAGAGAAAATCACTTTCCTTTGAAAGTGCCTTAAGCTACTTTCTAGCATTCACAAGAAACACACATGCGTTTCTCTGAAATAGAAGCAGTCTGTTCCAACACTTCATTTCACTGTGCGAAGTGAATGGAATGTTACTTCACTTTCTAAATGCTGTACTTTCAGAGAAACTCACTTTCCTTTGAAAGTGCCTTAAACTACTTTCAAGCATTCAGAAGAAACACACATGCGTTTCTCTGAAATAGAAGCAGTCTGTTCCAACACTTCAATTCACTGCACGAAGGGAATGGAGTGTTGCTTCACCTTCTATATGCTGTCCTTTCAGAGAAAATCACTTTCCTTTGAAAGTGCCTTAAACTACTTTCAAGCAATCACAAAAAACTCACATGCGTTTCTCTGAAACAGAAGCAGTCTGTTCCAACACTTCAATTCAGTGTGCGAAGTGAATGGAGTGTTGCCCAACTTTCTAAATTTTGTCCTTTCAGAGAAAATCACTTTCCTTTGAAAGTGCCTTAAGCAACGTACAAGCATTCAACAGAAACTCACATGCATTTCTCTGAAAGAGAAGCAGTCTGTTCCAACACTTTAATTCTCTGTGCGAAGTTAATGGCGTGTTGCTTCACTTTCTAAATGCTCTGCTTTCAGAGAAAATCACTTTCATTTGAAAGTGCCTTAAACTACTTACAAGCATTAGAAAGAAACTCACATGCGTTTCTCTGAAAGAGAAGCAGTCTGTTCCAACACGTCAATTCACTGTGCTACGTGAATGGAGTGTTGCTTCACTTTCTAAATGCTGTCTTTTCCGAGAAAATCACTTTCCTTTGAAAGTGCCTTAAGCTACATACAAGCATTCACAAGAAACACTTATGCGTTTCCATGAAAGGGAAGCAGTCTGTTCCAACACTTCAATTCACTGCACGAAGGGAATGGAGTGTTGCTTTACTTTCTAAATGCTGTCCTTTCAGAGAAAATCAATTCTGTTTGAAAGAGCTTGTAAGCTACTTACAAGCATTCAACAGAAACTCACATGCATTTCTCTGAAAGAGAAGCATCCAGTTCCAACCCTTCAATTCACTCCACGAAGGGAATGGAGTGTTGCTTCACTTTCTAAATGCTGTCCTTTCAGAGAAAATCAATTTCCTTGGAAAGTGCCTTAAGCTACTTACAAGCATTCAACAAAAACTCACATGCATTTCTCTGAAAGAGAAGCAGTCTGTTCCAACCCTTCAATTCACTGTGAGAAGTGAATGGAGTGTTGCTTCACTTTCTAAATGCTGTCCTTTCAGAGAAAATCACTTTCCTTTGAAAGTGCCTTAAACTACTTTCAAGCAATCACAAAAAACTCACATGCGTTACTGAGAAACAAAAGCAGTCTCGTCCAACACTTCAATTCACTGTGCGAAGTGAATGGAGGGTTGCTTCACTTTCTAAATGCTGTCCTTTCAGAGAAAAACACTTTCCTTTGAAAGTGCCTTAAGGTACTTACAAGCATTAGGATGAAACTCACATGCGTTTCTCTGAAATAGAAGCAGTCTGTTCCAACACTTCAATTCACTGTGCGAAGTGAATGGAGTGTTGCTTCACTTTCTAAATGTTGTACTTTCAGAGAATCACTTTTGTTTGAAAGTGCCTTAAGCAACTTTCACGAATTCACAAGAAACTCACATGCATTTCTCTGAAAGAGAAGCCTTCTCTTCCAACACTTCAATTCACTGTGCGAAGTGAATGGAGTGTTGCTTCACTTTCTAAATGCTGTCCTTTCAGAGAAAATCACTTTTCTTTGAAAGTGCCTTAAGCTACTTACAAGCACTCAACAAAAACTCACATGCATTTCTCTGAAAGAGAAGCAGGCTGTTCCAACACTTCAATTCACTGTTCAAAGTGAATGGAGTGTTGCTTCACCTTCTCAATGCTGTTTTTTCAGTGAAAATCACTTTCCTTTGAACGTGCCTTAAGCTACTTAGAAGCATTCACCAGAAATTCACATGCATTTCTATGAAATTGAAGCACTCTGTTCCAAATCTTCAATTCAGTGTGCAAGTGAATGGAGTGTTGCTTCACTTTCTAAATGCTGTCCTTTAAGAGAAAATCACTTTCCTTTGAAAGTGCCTTAAGCAACTTGCAAGCATTCACAAGAAACACTAATGCGTTTCTATGAAAGAGAAGCACTCTGTTCCAATACTTCAATTCACTGCACGAAGGGAATGGAGTGTTGCTTCACTTTCTAAATGCTGTCCTTTCAGAGAAAATCACTTTCCTTTGAAAGTGCCTTAAGCTACTTACAAGCATTCACCAGAAACTCACATGTGCTTCTCTGAAAGAGAAGCGGTCTGTTCCAACACTTCAATTCACTGTGCGAAGTGAATGGAGTGTTGCTTCACTTTCTAAATGCCGTCCTTTCAGAGAAAATCACTTTCCTTTGAAAGTGCCTTAAGTTACTTGCAAGCATTAGGAATAAACTCACATGCGTTTTTCTGTAAGAGAAGCAGTCTGTTCCAACACTTCAATTCACTGTGCGAAGTGAATGGAGTGTTGCTTCACTTTCTAAATGCTGTCCCTTCAGAGAAAATCACTTTCCTTTGAAACTGCTTAAAATACTTACAAGCATTCAGAAGAAACTCACATCTGTTTCTCTGAAAGAGAAGGAGTCTGTTCCAACACTTCAATTCACTGTGCGAAGTGAATGGAGTGTTGATTCACTTTCTAAATGCTGTCCTTTCAGAGAAAATTACTTTCCTTTGAAAGTGCCTTAAGCTACTTACAAGCATTAGGAAGAAACTCACATGCGTTTCTCTGAAAGAGAAGCAATCTGTTCCAACACTTCAATTCACTGCACGAAGGGAATGGAGTGTTGCTTCACTTTCTAAATGCTGTCCTTTCAGAGAAAATCACTTTCTTTGATAGTGCCTTAATTTATTTACAAGCATTCACCAGAAACTCACATGAATTTCTCTGAAAGAGAAGCAGTCTCTTCCAAAACTTCAATTCTCTCTGCAAATTGAATGGAGTGTTGCTTCACCTTCTCAATGCTGTTCTTTCAGAGAAAATCACTTTCCTTTGAAAGTGCCTTAAGCTACTTACAAGCATTCACCAGAAATTCACATGCATTTCTCTGAAATAGAAGCTGTCTGTTCCAACACTTCAATTCACTGTGCGAAGTGAATGGAGTGTTGCTTCACTTTCTAAATGCTGTCCTTTCAGAGAAAATCACTTTCCATTGAAAGTGCCTTAAGTTACTTGCAAGCATTAGGAAGAAACTCACATGCGTTTCTCTGAAAGAGAAGCAGTCTGTTCCAACACTTCATTTCACTGTGCGAAGTGAATGGAGTGTTGCTTCACTTTCTAAATGCTTTCCTTTCAGAGAAAATCACTTTCCTTTGAAAGTGCCTTAACATACTTTCAAGCAATCACAAAAAACACACATGCGTTTCTCTGAAACAGAAGCAGTCTCTTCCAACACTTCAATTCACTGTGCGAAGTGAATGGAGTGTCGGTTCACTTTCTAAATGCTGTCCTTTCAGAGAAAATCACTTTCCTTTGAAAGTGCCTTAAGGTACTTACAAGCATTAAGATGAAACTCACATGCGTTTCTCTGAAAGAGAAGCAGTCTGTTCCAAAACTTCAATTCAGTGTGCGAAGTGAATGGAGTGTTGCTTCACTTTCTAAATGCTGTCCTTTCATAGAAAATCACTTTCCTTTGCAACTGCCTTAAAATACTTACAAGCATTCAGAAGAAACTAACATCTGTTTCTCTGAAAGAGAAGGAGTCTGTTCCAACACTTCAATTCACTGTGCAGAGTGAATGGAGTTTTGATTCACTTTCTAAATGCTGTCCTTTCAGAGAAAATTACTTTCCTTTGAAAGTGCCTTAAGCTACTTACAAGCATTAGGAAGAAACTCACATGCGTTTCTCTGAAAGAGAAGCAATCTGTTCCAACACTTCATTTCACTGTGCGAAGTGAATGGAGTGTTGCTTCACTTTCTAAATGCTGTACTTTCAGAGAATATCACTTTTGTTTGAAAGTGCCTTAAGAAACTGTCAAGCATTCACAAGAAACTCACGTGCATTTTTCTGAAAGAGAAACCTTCTCTTCCAACACTTCAATTCACTGTGCGAAGTGAATGGAGTGTTGCTTCACTTTCTAAATGCTTTCCTTTCAGAGAAAATCACTTTTCTTTGAAAGTGCCTTAAGCAACTTGCAAGCATTCACAAGAAACACTAATGCGTTTCTATGAAAGAGAAGCACTCTGTTCCAACACTTCAATTCACTGCACGAAGGGAATGGAGTGTTGCTTCACTTTCTAAATGCTGTCCTTTCAGAGAAAATCACTTTCCTTTGAAAGTGCCTTAAGCTACTTACAAGTATTACCAGAAACTCACATGCGCTTCTCTGAAAGACAAGCGGTCTGTTCCAACACTTCAATTCACTGTGCGAAGTGAATGGAGTGTTGCTTCACTTTCTAAATGCCGTCCTTTCAGAGAAAATCACTTTCCTTTGAAAGTGCCTTAAGTTACTTGCAAGCATTAGGAAGAAACTCACATGGGTTTCTCTGTAAGAGAAGCAGTCTGTTCCAACACTTCAATTCACTGTGCGAAGTGAATGGAGTGTTGCTTCACTTTCTAAATGCTGTCCTTTCAGAGAAAATCACTTTCCTTTGAAAGAGCCTTAAGCTACTTACAAGCATTCAACAGAAACTCACATGCATTTCTCTGAAAGAGAAGCAGTCTCTTCCAAAACTTCAATTCTCTCTGCAAATTGAATGGAGTGTTGCTTCACCTTCTCAATGCTGTTCTTTCAGAGAAAATCACTTTCCGTTGAAAGTGCCTTAAGCTACTTACAAGCATTCACCAGAAATTCACATGCATTTCTCTGAAATAGAAGCTGTCTGTTCCAACACTTCAATTCACTGTGCGAAGTGAATGGAGTGTTGCTTCACTTTCTAAATGCTGTCCTTTCAGAGAAAATCACTTTCCTTTGAAAGTGCCTTAAGTTACTTGCAAGCATTAGGAAGAAACTCACATGCGTTTCTCTGAAAGAGAAGCAGTCTCTTCCAACACTTAATTTCACTGTGCGAAGTGAATGGAGTGTTGCTTCACTTTCTAAATGCTGTCCTTTCATAGAAAATCACTTTCCTTTGAAACTGCCTTAAAATACTTACAAGCATTCAGAAGAAACTCACATCTGTTTCTCTGAAAGAGAAGGAGTCTGTTCCAACACTTCAATTCACTGTGCGAAGTGAATGGAGTGTTGATTCACTTTCTAAATGCTGTCCTTTCAGAGAAAATTACTTTCCTTTGAAAGTGCCTTAAGCTACTTACAAGCATTAGGAAGAAACTCACATGCGTTTCTCTGAAAGAGAAGCAATCTGTTCCAACACTTCATTTCACTGTGCGAAGTGAATGGAGTGTTGCTTCACTTTCTAAATGCTGTACTTTCAGAGAATATCACTTTTGTTTGAAAGTGCCTTAAGAAACTTTCAAGCATTCACAAGAAACTCACGTGCATTTCTCTGAAAGAGAAACCTTCTCTTCCAACACTTCAATTCACTGTGCGAAGTGAATGGAGTGTTGCTTCACTTTCTAAATGCTTTCCTTTCAGAGAAAATCACTTTTCTTTGAAAGTGCCTTAAGCAACTTGCAAGCATTCACAAGAAACACTAATGCGTTTCTATGAAAGAGAAGCACTCTGTTCCAACACTTCAATTCACTGCACGAAGGGAATGGAGTGTTGCTTCACTTTCTAAATGCTGTCCTTTCAGAGAAAATCACTTTCTTTGAAAGTGCTTTAATTTACTTACAAGCATTCACCAGAAACTCACATGCATTTCTCTGAAAGAGAAGCAGTCTCTTCCAAAACTTCAATTCTCTCTGCAAATTGAATGGAGTGTTGCTTCACTTTCTAAATGTTCTTCTTTCAGAGAAAATCACTTTCCTTTGAAAGTGCCTTAAGCTACTTGAAAGCATTAGGCAGAAACTCACATGCGTTTCTCTGAAAGAGAAGCAGTCTGTTCCAACACTTCAATTCACTGTGCGAAGTGAGTGGAGTGTTGCTTCACTTTCTAAATGCTGTCCTTTCAGAGAAAATCACTTTCCATTGAAAGTGCCTTAAGTTACTTGCAAGCATTAGGAAGAAACTCACATGCGTTTCTCTGAAAGAGAAGCAGTCTGTTCCAACACTTCATTTCACTGTGCGAAGTGAATGGAGTGTTGCTTCACTTTCTAAATGCTTTCCTTTCAGAGAAAATCACTTTCCTTTGAAAGTGCCTTAACATACTTTCAAGCAATCACAAAAAACACACATGCGTTTCTCTGAAACAGAAGCAGTCTCTTCCAACACTTCAATTCACTGTGCGAAGTGAATGGAGTGTCGGTTCACTTTCTAAATGCTGTCCTTTCAGAGAAAATCACTTTCCTTTGAAAGTGCCTTAAGGTACTTACAAGCATTAAGATGAAACTCACATGCGTTTCTCTGAAAGAGAAGCAGTCTGTTCCAAAACTTCAATTCAGTGTGCGAAGTGAATGGAGTGTTGCTTCACTTTCTAAATGCTGTCCTTTCATAGAAAATCACTTTCCTTTGCAACTGCCTTAAAATACTTACAAGCATTCAGAAGAAACTAACATCTGTTTCTCTGAAAGAGAAGGAGTCTGTTCCAACACTTCAATTCACTGTGCGAAGTGAATGGAGTGTTGATTCACTTTCTAAATGCTGTCCTTTCAGAGAAAATTACTTTCCTTTGAAAGTGCCTTAAGCTACTTACAAGCATTAGGAAGAAACTCACATGCGTTTCTCTGAAAGAGAAGCAATCTGTTCCAACACTTCATTTCACTGTGCGAAGTGAATGGAGTGTTGCTTCACTTTCTAAATGCTGTACTTTCAGAGAATATCACTTTTGTTTGAAAGTGCCTTAAGAAACTGTCAAGCATTCACAAGAAACTCACGTGCATTTTTCTGAAAGAGAAACCTTCTCTTCCAACACTTCAATTCACTGTGCGAAGTGAATGGAGTGTTGCTTCACTTTCTAAATGCTTTCCTTTCAGAGAAAATCACTTTTCTTTGAAAGTGCCTTAAGCAACTTGCAAGCATTCACAAGAAACACTAATGCGTTTCTATGAAAGAGAAGCACTCTGTTCCAACACTTCAATTCACTGCACGAAGGGAATGGAGTGTTGCTTCACTTTCTAAATGCTGTCCTTTCAGAGAAAATCACTTTCCTTTGAAAGTGCCTTAAGCTACTTACAAGTATTACCAGAAACTCACATGCGCTTCTCTGAAAGACAAGCGGTCTGTTCCAACACTTCAATTCACTGTGCGAAGTGAATGGAGTGTTGCTTCACTTTCTAAATGCCGTCCTTTCAGAGAAAATCACTTTCCTTTGAAAGTGCCTTAAGTTACTTGCAAGCATTAGGAAGAAACTCACATGGGTTTCTCTGTAAGAGAAGCAGTCTGTTCCAACACTTCAATTCACTGTGCGAAGTGAATGGAGTGTTGCTTCACTTTCTAAATGCTGTCCTTTCAGAGAAAATCACTTTCCTTTGAAAGAGCCTTAAGCTACTTACAAGCATTCAACAGAAACTCACATGCATTTCTCTGAAAGAGAAGCAGTCTCTTCCAAAACTTCAATTCTCTCTGCAAATTGAATGGAGTGTTGCTTCACCTTCTCAATGCTGTTCTTTCAGAGAAAATCACTTTCCGTTGAAAGTGCCTTAAGCTACTTACAAGCATTCACCAGAAATTCACATGCATTTCTCTGAAATAGAAGCTGTCTGTTCCAACACTTCAATTCACTGTGCGAAGTGAATGGAGTGTTGCTTCACTTTCTAAATGCTGTCCTTTCAGAGAAAATCACTTTCCTTTGAAAGTGCCTTAAGTTACTTGCAAGCATTAGGAAGAAACTCACATGCGTTTCTCTGAAAGAGAAGCAGTCTCTTCCAACACTTAATTTCACTGTGCGAAGTGAATGGAGTGTTGCTTCACTTTCTAAATGCTGTCCTTTCATAGAAAATCACTTTCCTTTGAAACTGCCTTAAAATACTTACAAGCATTCAGAAGAAACTCACATCTGTTTCTCTGAAAGAGAAGGAGTCTGTTCCAACACTTCAATTCACTGTGCGAAGTGAATGGAGTGTTGATTCACTTTCTAAATGCTGTCCTTTCAGAGAAAATTACTTTCCTTTGAAAGTGCCTTAAGCTACTTACAAGCATTAGGAAGAAACTCACATGCGTTTCTCTGAAAGAGAAGCAATCTGTTCCAACACTTCATTTCACTGTGCGAAGTGAATGGAGTGTTGCTTCACTTTCTAAATGCTGTACTTTCAGAGAATATCACTTTTGTTTGAAAGTGCCTTAAGAAACTTTCAAGCATTCACAAGAAACTCACGTGCATTTCTCTGAAAGAGAAACCTTCTCTTCCAACACTTCAATTCACTGTGCGAAGTGAATGGAGTGTTGCTTCACTTTCTAAATGCTTTCCTTTCAGAGAAAATCACTTTTCTTTGAAAGTGCCTTAAGCAACTTGCAAGCATTCACAAGAAACACTAATGCGTTTCTATGAAAGAGAAGCACTCTGTTCCAACACTTCAATTCACTGCACGAAGGGAATGGAGTGTTGCTTCACTTTCTAAATGCTGTCCTTTCAGAGAAAATCACTTTCTTTGAAAGTGCTTTAATTTACTTACAAGCATTCACCAGAAACTCACATGCATTTCTCTGAAAGAGAAGCAGTCTCTTCCAAAACTTCAATTCTCTCTGCAAATTGAATGGAGTGTTGCTTCACTTTCTAAATGTTCTTCTTTCAGAGAAAATCACTTTCCTTTGAAAGTGCCTTAAGCTACTTGAAAGCATTAGGCAGAAACTCACATGCGTTTCTCTGAAAGAGAAGCAGTCTGTTCCAACACTTCAATTCACTGTGCGAAGTGAGTGGAGTGTTGCTTCACTTTCTAAATGCTGTCCTTTCAGAGAAAATCACTTTCCTTTGAAAGTGCCTTAAGCTACATACAAGCATTCAACAGAAACTCACATGCATTTCTCTGAAAGAGAAGCAGTCTGTTCCAACACTTCAATTCACTGTGCGAAGTGAAGGGAGTGTTGCTTCACTTTCTAAATTCTGTCCTTTCAGAGAAAATCACTTTCCTTTGAAAGTGCCTTAAGCTACTTGCAAGCATTAGGAAGAAACTCACATGCATTTCTCTGAAAGAGAAGCAGTCTGTTCCAACACTTCAATTCACTGTGCGAAGTGAATGGAGTGTTGCTTCACTTTCTAAATTCTGTCCTTTCAGAGAAAATCACTTTCCTTTGAAAGTGCCTTAAACTACTTTCAAGCATTCATAAAAAACTCACATGCGTTTCCCTGAAAGAGAAGCAGTTTGTTCCAACACTTCAATTCACTGTGCTAAGTGAATGGAGTGTTGCCTCACTTTCTAAATGCTGTCCTTTCAGAGAATATCACTTTCCTTTGAAAGTGCCTTAAGCTACTTACAAGCATTCAACAAAAACTCACATGCGTTTCTCTGAAAGAGAAGCAGTCTGTTCCAACACTTCAATTCACTGTGCGAAGTGAATGGAGTGTTGCTTCACTTTCTAAATGCTCTTCTTTCAGAGAAAATCACTTTCCTTTGAAAGTGCCTTAAGCTACTTGAAAGCATTAGGAAGAAACTCACATGCGGTTCTCTGAAAGAGAAGCAGTCTGTTCCAACACTTTAATTCACTGTGCGAAGTGAGTGGAGTGTTGCTTCACTTTCTAAATGCTGTCCTTTCAGAGAAAATCACTTTCCTTTGAAAGTGCCTTAAGCTACATAAAAGCATTCAACAGAAACTCACATGCATTTCTCTGAAAGAGAAGCAGTCTGTTCCAACACTTCAATTCACTGTGCGAAGTGAAGGGAGTGTTGCTTCACTTTCTAAATCCTGTCCTTTCAGAGAAAATCACTTTCCTTTGAATGTGCCTTAAGCTACTTGCAAGCATTAGGAAGAAACTCACATGCATTTCTCTGAAAGAGAAGCAGTCTGTTCCAACACTTCAATTCACTGTGCGAAGTGAATGGAGTGTTGCTTCACTTTCTAAATTCTGTCCTTTCAGAGAAAATCACTTTCCTTTGAAAGTGCCTTAAACTACTTTCAAGCATTCATAAAAAACTCACATGCGTTTCTCTGAAAGAGAAGCAGTCTGTTCCAACACTTCAATTCACTGTGCTAAGTGAATGGAGTGTTGCCTCACTTTCTAAATGCTGTCCTTTCAGAGAATATCACTTTCATTTGAAAGTGCCTTAAGCTACTTACAAGCCTTCAACGAAAACTCACATGCGTTTCTCTGAAAGAGAAGCAGTCTGTTCCAACACTTCAATTCACTGTGCGAAGTGAATGGAGTGTTGCTTCACTTTCTAAATGCTCTTCTTTCAGAGAAAATCACTTTCCTTTGAAAGTGCCTTAAGCTACTTGAAAGCATTAGGCAGAAACTCACATTCGTTTCTCTGAAAGAGAAGCAGTCTGTTCCAACACTTCAATTCACTGTGCGAAGTGAGTGGAGTGTTGCTTCACTTTCTAAATGCTGTCCTTTCAGAGAAAATCACTTTCCTTTGAAAGTGCCTTAAGCTACATACAAGCATTCAACAGAAACTCACATGCATTTCTCTGAAAGAGAAGCAGTCTGTTCCAACACTTCAATTCACTGTGCGAAGTGAAGGGAGTGTTGCTTCACTTTCTAAATTCTGTCCTTTCAGAGAAAATCACTTTCCTTTGAAAGTGCCTTAAGCTACTTGCAAGCATTAGGAAGAAACTCACATGCATTTCCCTGAAAGAGAAGCAGTCTGTTCCAACACTTCAATTCACTGTGCGAAGTGAATGGAGTGTTGTTTCACTTTCTAAATTCTGTCCTTTCAGAGAAAATCACTTTCCTTTGAAAGTGCCTTAAACTACTTTCAAGCATTCATAAAAAACTCACATGCGTTTCCCTGAAAGAGAAGCAGTTTGTTCCAACACTTCAATTCACTGTGCTAAGTGAATGGAGTGTTGCCTCACTTTCTAAATGCTGTCCTTTCAGAGAATATCACTTTCCTTTGAAAGTGCCTTAAGCTACTTACAAGCATTCAACAAAAACTCACATGCGTTTCTCTGAAAGAGAAGCAGTCTGTTCCAACACTTCAATTCACTGTGCGAAGTGAATGGAGTGTTGCTTCACTTTCTAAATGCTCTTCTTTCAGAGAAAATCACTTTCCTTTGAAAGTGCCTTAAGCTACTTGAAAGCATTAGGAAGAAACTCACATGCGGTTCTCTGAAAGAGAAGCAGTCTGTTCCAACACTTTAATTCACTGTGCGAAGTGAGTGGAGTGTTGCTTCACTTTCTAAATGCTGTCCTTTCAGAGAAAATCACTTTCCTTTGAAAGTGCCTTAAGCTACATAAAAGCATTCAACAGAAACTCACATGCATTTCTCTGAAAGAGAAGCAGTCTGTTCCAACACTTCAATTCACTGTGCGAAGTGAAGGGAGTGTTGCTTCACTTTCTAAATCCTGTCCTTTCAGAGAAAATCACTTTCCTTTGAATGTGCCTTAAGCTACTTGCAAGCATTAGGAAGAAACTCACATGCATTTCTCTGAAAGAGAAGCAGTCTGTTCCAACACTTCAATTCACTGTGCGAAGTGAATGGAGTGTTGCTTCACTTTCTAAATGCTGTCCTTTCAGAGAAAATCACTTTCCTTTGAAAGTGCTTTAGCTACTTACAAGCATTCAACAGAAACTCACATGCATTTCTCTGAAAGAGAAGCAATCTGTTCCAACACTTCAATTCACTGTGTGAAGTGAATGGAGTGTTGCTTCACTTTCTAAATTCTGTCCTTTCAGAGAAAATCACTTTCCTTTGAAAGTGCCTTAAGCAACTTGCAAGCATTCAACAGAAACTCACATGCATTTCTCTGAAAGAGAAGCAGTCTGTTCCAACACTCAATTCACTAAGCAAAGTGAATGGAGTGTTGTTTCACTTTCTAAATGCTGTCCTTTCAGAGAAAATCACTTTCCTTTGAAAGTACCTTAAGCTACTTACAAGCATTCACAAGAAACTCACATGCATTTCTCTGAAAGATAAGCCTTCTCTTCCAACACTTCAATTCACTGTGCGAAGTGAATGGAGTGTTGCTTCACTTTCTAAATGCTGTCCTTTCAGAGAAAATCACTTTCCCTTGAAAGAACCTTAAGCTACTTACAAGCATTCACAAGAAACACTAATGCGTTTCTATGAAAGACAGGCAGTCTGTTCCAACACTTCAATTCACTGTGCGAAGTGAATGGAGTGTTGCTTCACTTTCTAAATGCTGTCCTTTCAGAGAAAATCACTTTCCTTTGAAAGTGCCTTAAGCTACTTACAAGCATTCAACAGAAACTCACATGCATTTCCCTGAAAGAGAAGCAGTCTGTTCCAACACTTCAATTCACTGTGCGAAGTGAGTGGAGTGTTGCTTCACTTTCTAAATGCTGTCCTTTCAGAGAAAATCACTTTCCTTTGAAAGTGCCTTAAGCTACTTGCAAGCATTAGGAAGAAACTCACATGCATTTCTCTGAAAGAGAAGCAGTCTGTTCCAACACTTCAATTCACTGTGCGAAGTGAATGGAGTGTTGCTTCACTTTCTAAATTCTGTCCTTTCAGAGGAAATCACTTTCCTTTGAAAGTGCCTTAAACTACTTTCAAGCATTCACAAAAAACTCACATGTGTTTCTCTGAAAGAGTAGCAGTCTGTTCCAACACTTCAATTCTCTGTGCGAAGTGAATGGAGTGTTGCTTCACTTTCTAAATGCTGTCCTTTCAGAGAAAATCACTTTCCTTTGAAAGTGCCTTAAGCAACTTGCAAGCATTCACAAGAAACACTAATGCGTTTCTCTGAAAGATTAGCACTCTGTACCAACACTTCAATTCACTGCATGAAGGGAATGGAGTGTTGCTTCACTTTCTAAATGCTGTCCTTTCAGAGAAAATCACTTTCCTTTGAAAGTGCCTCAAGCAACTTGCAAGCATTCACAAGAAACTCACATGCGTTTCTCTGAAAGAGAAGCAGTCTGTTCCAACACTTCAATTCACTGTGCGAAGTGAATGGAGGGTTGCTTCACTTTCTAAATGCTGTCCTTTCAGAGAAAATCACTTTCCTTTGAAAGTGCCTTAAACTACTTTCAAGCATTCACAAAAAACTCACATGCGTTTCTCTGAAAGAGTAGCAGTCTGTTCCAACACTTCAATTCACTGTGCAAAGTGAATGGAGTGTTGCTTCACTTTCTAAATGCTGTCCTTTCAGAGAAAATCACTTTCCTTTGAAAGTGCCTTAAGCAACTTGCAAGCATTCACAAGAAACACTAATGCGTTTCTATGAAAGATTAGCACTCTGTTCCAACACTTCAATTCACTGCACGAAGGGAATGGAGTGTTGCTTCACTTTCTAAATGCTGTCCTTTCAGAGAAAATCACTTTCCTTTGAAAGTGCCTTAAGCTACTTACAAGCATTCACCAGAAACTCACATGCGTTTCTCTGAAAGAGAAGCAGTCTGTTCCAACACTTCAATTCACTGTGCAAAGTGAATGGAGTGTTGCTTCACTTTCTAAATGCTGTCCTTTCAGAGAAAATCACTTTCTTTGAAAGTGCCTTAAGCTACTTACAAGCATTCACCAGAAACTCACATGCGTTTCTCTGAAAGAGAAGCAGTCTGTTCCAACACTTCAATTCACTGTGCGAAGTGAAGGGAGTGTTGCTTCACTTTCTAAATTCTGTCCTTTCAGAGAAAATCACTTTCCTTTGAAAGTGCCTTAAGCTACTTGCAAGCATTAGGAAGAAACTCACATGCATTTCTCTGAAAGAGAAGCAGTCTGTTCCAACACTTCAATTCACTGTGCGAAGTGAATGGAGTGTTGTTTCACTTTCTAAATTCTGTCCTTTCAGAGAAAATCACTTTCCTTTGAAAGTGCCTTAAACTACTTTCAAGCATTCATAAAAAACTCACCTGCGTTTCCCTGAAAGAGAAGCAGTTTGTTCCAACACTTCAATTCACTGTGCTAAGTGAATGGAGTGTTGCCTCACTTTCTAAATGCTGTCCTTTCAGAGAATATCACTTTCCTTTGAAAGTGCCTTAAGCTACTTACAAGCATTCAACAAAAACTCACATGCGTTTCTCTGAAAGAGAAGCAGTCTGTTCCAACACTTCAATTCACTGTGCGAAGTGAATGGAGTGTTGCTTCACTTTCTAAATGCTCTTCTTTCAGAGAAAATCACTTTCCTTTGAAAGTGCCTTAAGCTACTTGAAAGCATTAGGAAGAAACTCACATGCGGTTCTCTGAAAGAGAAGCAGTCTGTTCCAACACTTTAATTCACTGTGCGAAGTGAGTGGAGTGTTGCTTCACTTTCTAAATGCTGTCCTTTCAGAGAAAATCACTTTCCTTTGAAAGTGCCTTAAGCTACATAAAAGCATTCAACAGAAACTCACATGCATTTCTCTGAAAGAGAAGCAGTCTGTTCCAACACTTCAATTCACTGTGCGAAGTGAAGGGAGTGTTGCTTCACTTTCTAAATCCTGTCCTTTCAGAGAAAATCACTTTCCTTTGAATGTGCCTTAAGCTACTTGCAAGCATTAGGAAGAAACTCACATGCATTTCTCTGAAAGAGAAGCAGTCTGTTCCAACACTTCAATTCACTGTGCGAAGTGAATGGAGTGTTGCTTCACTTTCTAAATGCTGTCCTTTCAGAGAAAATCACTTTCCTTTGAAAGTGCTTTAGCTACTTACAAGCATTCAACAGAAACTCACATGCATTTCTCTGAAAGAGAAGCAATCTGTTCCAACACTTCAATTCACTGTGTGAAGTGAATGGAGTGTTGCTTCACTTTCTAAATTCTGTCCTTTCAGAGAAAATCACTTTCCTTTGAAAGTGCCTTAAGCAACTTGCAAGCATTCAACAGAAACTCACATGCATTTCTCTGAAAGAGAAGCAGTCTGTTCCAACACTCAATTCACTAAGCAAAGTGAATGGAGTGTTGTTTCACTTTCTAAATGCTGTCCTTTCAGAGAAAATCACTTTCCTTTGAAAGTACCTTAAGCTACTTACAAGCATTAGGAAGAAACTCACATGCGTTTCTCTGAAAGAGAAGCAGTCTGTTCCAACACTTCAATTCACTGTGCGAAGTGAATGGAGTGTTGTTTCACTTTCTAAATGCTGTACTTTCAGAGAAAATCACTTTTGTTTGAAAGTGCCTTAAGCAACTTTCAAGCATTCACAAGAAACTCACATGCATTTCTCTGAAAGATAAGCCTTCTCTTCCAACACTTCAATTCACTGTGCGAAGTGAATGGAGTGTTGCTTCACTTTCTAAATGCTGTCCTTTCAGAGAAAATCACTTTCCCTTGAAAGAACCTTAAGCTACTTACAAGCATTCACAAGAAACACTAATGCGTTTCTATGAAAGACAGGCAGTCTGTTCCAACACTTCAATTCACTGTGCGAAGTGAATGGAGTGTTGCTTCACTTTCTAAATGCTGTCCTTTCAGAGAAAATCACTTTCCTTTGAAAGTGCCTTAAGCTACTTACAAGCATTCAACAGAAACTCACATGCATTTCCCTGAAAGAGAAGCAGTCTGTTCCAACACTTCAATTCACTGTGCGAAGTGAGTGGAGTGTTGCTTCACTTTCTAAATGCTGTCCTTTCAGAGAAAATCACTTTCCTTTGAAAGTGCCTTAAGCTACTTGCAAGCATTAGGAAGAAACTCACATGCATTTCTCTGAAAGAGAAGCAGTCTGTTCCAACACTTCAATTCACTGTGCGAAGTGAATGGAGTGTTGCTTCACTTTCTAAATTCTGTCCTTTCAGAGAAAATCACTTTCCTTTGAAAGTGCCTTAAACTACTTTCAAGCATTCACAGAAAACTCACATGTGTTTCTCTGAAAGAGTAGCAGTCTGTTCCAACACTTCAATTCTCTGTGCGAAGTGAATGGAGTGTTGCTTCACTTTCTAAATGCTGTCCTTTCAGAGAAAATCACTTTCCTTTGAAAGTGCCTTAAGCAACTTGCAAGCATTCACAAGAAACACTAATGCGTTTCTCTGAAAGATTAGCACTCTGTACCAACACTTCAATTCACTGCATGAAGGGAATGGAGTGTTGCTTCACTTTCTAAATGCTGTCCTTTCAGAGATAATCACTTTCCTTTGAAAGTGCCTCAAGCAACTTGCAAGCATTCACAAGAAACTCACATGCGTTTCTCTGAAAGAGAAGCAGTCTGTTCCAACACTTCAATTCACTGTGCGAAGTGAATGGAGGGTTGCTTCACTTTCTAAATGCTGTCCTTTCAGAGAAAATCACTTTCCTTTGAAAGTGCCTTAAACTACTTTCAAGCATTCACAAAAAACTCACATGCGTTTCTCTGAAAGAGTAGCAGTCTGTTCCAACACTTCAATTCACTGTGCAAAGTGAATGGAGTGTTGCTTCACTTTCTAAATGCTGTCCTTTCAGAGAAAATCACTTTCCTTTGAAAGTGCCTTAAGCAACTTGCAAGCATTCACAAGAAACACTAATGCGTTTCTATGAAAGATTAGCACTCTGTTCCAACACTTCAATTCACTGCACGAAGGGAATGGAGTGTTGCTTCACTTTCTAAATGCTGTCCTTTCAGAGAAAATCACTTTCCTTTGAAAGTGCCTTAAGCTACTTACAAGCATTCACCAGAAACTCACATGCGTTTCTCTGAAAGAGAAGCAGTCTGTTCCAACACTTCAATTCACTGTGCAAAGTGAATGGAGTGTTGCTTCACTTTCTAAATGCTGTCCTTTCAGAGAAAATCACTTTCTTTGAAAGTGCCTTAAGCTACTTACAAGCATTCAACAGAAACTCACATGCTTTTCTCTGAAAGAGAAGCAGTCTGTTCCAACACTTAAGTTCACTGTGCAAAGTGAATGGAGTGTTGCTTCACTTTCTAAATTCTGTCCTTTCAGAGAAAATCACTTTCCTTTGAAAGTGCCTTAGCTACTTGCAAGCATTCACAAGAAACACTGATGCGTTTCTATGAAAGAGAAGCACTCTGTTCCAACACTTCACTTCACTGCACGAAGGGAACGGAGTATTGCTTCTCTTTCTAAATGCTGTCCTTTCAGAGAAAATCACTTTCCTTTGTAACTGCCTTAAGCTACTTAAAAGCATTCAACAGAAACTCACATGCATTTCTCTGAAAGAGAAGCAGTCTCTTCCAACACTTCGTTCACTGTGCGAAGTGAATGGAGTGTTGCTTCACTTTCTAAATGCTGTCCTTTCCGAGAAAATTACTGAAGGCGTAAGTCACAGACAATCCCACACCAGTTTGGAATTATGATTAATAGGATGGTTATTTATTCAAAGGGGAAAAAACTTACAGATTACCGTCCCAGACAACAGCCCCTCCGCGCGAACAGGAAAGGAGTCCAGGGCCCGGAAACGGAGCCGGAAGACAAAGAGAGAGTGGAGGACAGCCGCTGCTTTTTTTAAAGGGAGAGACCACACCCCAATGGGCTGGTAACTCAGCGGCGATTGGCTGAAGGAGCTGAAGGAACTCCAACAGCATCTCCCCCTTTTGTTTAAGTAAGAGAGTTCTAAGCCTACTACGCAATTATATACAATAAGTACAAACCTACGAAATTATATACAATAAATACAAATATCCTATTCTAACTAGCTTAAGTCTTGTATAACAAATAACTTGGCCAAGTCATGAAAGGAAAGTAACTACATTTATATAATCTTCAATCCCATCGAAGATCTGAGAAGGGAAATAATGTTATCTGAGTAATTAGGAAGTGCAATCAAACAACTTCCAGAACATGTACCAAATCGCAGAGACAACTGGCTACCTGGACAAACACCCAAAGTCACATTTGCAGCGTTGAAGCAACCAACTTTGGCTAAGGCCTGATGTAACTGACATACCATTTTCAAAGGCAAGAAACTTCAAAACTATCTTACCCTGTCTTGGCAGGATATGACAGTCTTGTTTTATCCATTTACGGATATTCTGTAACTCTGTCAGTAGTTGAGGTATGAGCATTTTTTTACCCAAAGGCCAGTTCTGCCAAGAAGAAAGGCTCCAGGTGGAGTGTCTTTGGTGCTCAACATTCTCTCGGGCATAGATCAGTGTTGCCAGGAGTGATTGTGTCTCCCTACCATAGAACTCTGAATTAGATTAAAGGCCATTTTCTACAGCTCTTTGAAGAGGTTGAAGATTATCTATCTATACTGAATATAATCTCTATATATCTAAAGAACCTGATTAGTCTAATTATAAATGACAAACTTAGATGACTGTTGATCTATATAATTCTCAATATCTATCTAACTTAAAGACTGAGATAATAAACAAGTGTGCAATAAATGAGGACAATGAGACCTCCAAATATAAACAATGTGCAAGTATACATTGCAATATGGTAAATATATATCAATACATAAACAATATATAAGTATCTTAATCAGAGGTAGAAGTGTACAATGCAATATGGTAAATATACATATATCAATACAATATATATATACAAATACATAAAAATGTTTTAAACAGAGGTAGAAGCATGAAGCATGCATGCATAAAATAGTCAACATAATTTAACTTTGTATCAATATATAAGAATCGATACCAATATGTTTGTCTAAAAGCAATAACTCACAAGTCCAAATCTATTTATCCCATAATCCAATTATCCCTCCTTTTTTTTTTTTAAGATTCCTGTGCTTATAAAATTCCTCCCCCAACCCTCAACCGTATACTAATTATAACCAACCCCTAAATGATGTCCCTAAACCCAAGGACAAACTTTATTGGGAGAGGGGACGTCGTTCTCTAGAATTACTTCCAGCTGTCATGGGGGCGACGTTCTTTCTGGGGGATCCTGTGAAAGTAAAATGATGGTTAAATTTCAAGATCAATGTCTTTTAAAATTGCAAATAGTCTCTGAGTATTTTGTGGAGGTCTGGCCAGAATGTTGTACAAGATGTGCACCATTTCAGCACGTTGGAACCGTCTTGTGCAGCTGGTACCCAAAACAGGTCTTGTAGTAGCGCTATCAGTATCATGACGTCATATCAACCAGGTGGAGTTGTTGTTATGGGGCCCCATCTTCTTCCTGGAAACTTCAAATGTCACTGTAGGAAAAACTCATTGTTCATTGTGGAAAACTTAAACATTAATTATATAGACATATACATGAATACCTATATTCAATGAGAGACATGATAGATATATTTAATGAAGGTATGATAGATATGAAGAAAAGTAAAGATGTTTTCTAAACTCATATTTCTTTCTGTCCCATATCATGGCTCTTGACATGAGACAGAAACTCCAGAAACTCTGGGTTTTTCTTTAAACAACAGGCTTGGAATTAGAGAGGGACTGAGCCAGAGTTCAACTCTAAAACCAGCTCTATAAATTTAGAAATATGATTTAGTATATGGTACTTACAGAACCTATTCAGTTTTCTTGATAGTCCCTATTGGGCCGTTATTTTCCATCTGTCAGTATTCAAATATCCAGGATCCCTTGAACTTTTCAAAGATCAGTGTTTTCCTGTGGAGATAAGAACAGAACCCTGCCCCCATTCTATATGCTTTTCTTACCACCTGTATGGTTATCATCATTGTAGATGCTGTCATTTCTCCTTTCCAAGAGGTTTCTCCTCTTCAAATCAAACCTTTATTAATTTTGATGGTATCCACAATTTTTCTTCTCCTGTGGAAACAAGAGCAAAACCCCTTCCCCAACGTAGCACATCTCCTGGCTTCCATTGAGAGGTCAGCACGTCTTTGAAATAAACAGGTTGGTTTAGTTCAGAAGTTTTTTTCCATTATCCAATGCCTCTCTGCTGCTGTTGTTCCTTTCTCATTAGCATTAAGAAAATTCAAGGTTAATAAAGCATTATGCAATCTATTTCTGGGGGTATCTTTCATCCCTTTCTGTTTGTTTAGCATATCCTTTATAGTACGATTTGATCTTTCTATAACTGCCTGACCTGTAGGATTATTTGGTATACCTGTAACGTGTTTTATATTATAATAAGCAAAGAAGCGTTTCATTTTCTTAGATACATATGCTGGACCATTGTCTGTCTTTATTTGTGCAGGTATACCCATGATGGCCATAACTTCCAATAAATGTGTGATTACCGAATCAGCCTTTTCTGAGCTCAGGGCAGTTGCCCATTGAAAACCTGAATACGTGTCTATGGTGTGGTGTACATATTTTAATTTACCAAATTCCATAAAGTGGAACACATCCATCTGCCAGATTTCATTCCTTTGAGTACCCTTTGGGTTACTCCCTGCAGGCAATGGTGTTTGATTATAGAAAGAACAAGTAGGACATCTCTTTATAATGTCCTTAGCTTGTTGCCATGTAATGGAAAACTCTTTCTTTAAGCCTTTACTATTGACATGATGTTTTTTATGAAATTCTGAGGCCTGCAGAACGCTTCCAATCAATAATTGGTCAATTTCAGCGTTACCTTGTGCTAGAGGCCCAGGCAGACCGGTATGGGACCGGATGTGTGTTATGTACATTGGACAAAGCCTATTCCTAATTATGTCCTGTACCTCGATAAACAATGAAGTCAACTCTGTGTCATCTGGTATGAATTCAGCGGTTTCAATATGCAAGATAACTCTTTCTGCATATTGTGAATCTGTAACTATATTAAGAGGTTCTTTAAAATACCTTAGCACCATAAGAATGGCATATAATTCTGCCTTCTGGACAGAATTATAAGGGCTTTGTTCCACCTTACTCAATTCTTCTGATTTATAACCTGCTTTCCCTGATTTATTTGCATCGGTATAAAATGTCCGAGCTCCAGTTATTGGAGCATCACGTACAATTCTAGGAAGAATCCAAGAAGTTCTCTTTATGAGGTTAAGTCTATCACTTTTGGGATAGTTGCTGCTAATTTCTCCCAAAAAATTAGCACAAGCTCTTTGCCATGGTTCATTATCTTCCCATAACTTTCTTATTTCCTCAGTAGTAAAAGGCACTATAATTTCTGCTGGGTCTATACCTGCTAGTTGACGAAGTCTCAGTTTACCTTTTATAATTAATTCTGAAACCTTTTCTACATAAGTTTTTAATTTTTTACTTGGTTTATGAGGTATAAATATCCACTCTAAAATAATATCTTCCCTCTGCATTAAAATCCCTGTAGGAGAAATTCTGGAAGGCAGTATGACTAGGATGGAACTAAGATTCGGGTTGACCCTATCCACATGTGCCTCCTGTAATTTTTCCTCAATCATTGTCAGTTCCTTTTCTGCTTCAACTGTCAATTTTCTGGGACTATTCAAATCCTTATCACCATCTAAGGTTTTGTTTAAATGAACTATTAGATCAGGTGTTATCCCAACAGCTGGTCGTAGACTGGAAATATCTCCTAACAATCTTTGGAAGTCATTAAGAGTCCGTAACCGGTCTCTCCTAATTTGTGCCTTTTGTGTTCGAATTTTCTCTAACCCTATTCTGTAGCCTAGGTAATTAATAGAATCTCCTCTTTGAATCTTTTCAGGGGCAATTTGTAATCCCCACCTAGGCAAAACTTTCCTTACTTCTTCAAACATACTTTCCAAAATATCTTTATTTGAATCAGATAATAAAATGTCATCCATGTAATGATAAATTATGGACTTGGGAAATTGCTTACGAATTATTTCCAGTGGCTTATTAACAAAATATTGACACAATGTGGGACTATTGAGCATCCCCTGTGGGAGGACAGTCCATTGATATCTCCTAGTAGGCTGAGAATTATTATAAGTAGGCACTGTGAAGGCAAATTTTTCTCTATCCTTTTTTTGCAAAGGTATAGTGAAAAAACAATCTTTCAAATCAATAACTATAAGAGGCCATCCTCTTGGTAATAGAGAAGGCAAAGGAATTCCAGATTGTAGCAGACCCATAGGCTGAATTACCTTGTTGACAGCTCTTAGATCTGTCACCATTCTCCATTTACCAGATTTCTTTTTTACAACAAACACAGGAGAATTCCAAGGGCTGGTTGATTCTTCAATATGGTTAGCATCTAGTTGCTCTTGTACCAGCTGTTCCAAAGCCTGTAACTTATCTTCAGCTAGAGGCCACTGCTTGATCCATATTGGCTTCTCAGTTAGCCATTTTAAAGGTAGGGCTGTTGGTACCTCTAAAGGTTTGCTATTGGCTGTGTGTTCTTGTACAGCCTGAATGGCTGGTGACCTTTTTCCATAATACCTCATTATATCCTTCCCAGAATTGTGAGTTCCTGGAACTACAGGAATGTTAATCTGGGTATTCCATTGCTGTAGCAGGTCACGGCCCCATAAATTTATTGCAATATTTGCTATATATGGCCTTAATCTTCCTATTTGCCCTTCAGGCCCTATGCATTCCACCCATCTTGTGCTTTGTTTTACACGAGATAGGGTTCCAATTCCCAGGAACTGAACATCTACCTCATGAAGAGGCCAATTCGGATGCCAGGATTCTGGAGTAATTATACTTACATCCGCACCTGTGTCTAATAAGCCTTCAATAAAAATGCCATTTATACAGACTCTTAGCTTTGGTCTTTGATCGTTAATATACGTTTGCCAAAATATACGTTTACTCTGTCCTCCTGAATTTTTTGACTCATTCTCCACATGTAATTCATCATTTAGACCAGTATTACTTTTTACGGCAGACATTGGAGTTTTTAATTTTCTTGGTGAGACACATTTTCGACTGTAACTGGGAATGACTGGGCCACTTTTGGCTTGGGGGCCTGCGAGAGGCCCCTCAAGGAGTTTCCCGATGGTATCGGGTTGCCTTGTCTGTCTGTTGTTGACCTGCATTCGTTGGACCAATGTCGGCCTTTACCGCATCTTCTGCATATACCTGAAGGCTGAGATCTCCTACTTTTGTCATTCCCAGAGGAGATATTATTCCTAGGATTTCTTTGCCTGCAATCCCTTTTCAGATGTCCTAATTTACCACAATTAAAACACCTGGTAGTTTGATGTCTCCTCATAGCTTTGGAAATCGCTTCTCCTACCCAGGATTCATCGTTATAGCTAAACATCTCAACATTCATTGTATGCTGTATCCATTCTTCCATTGGTGCTGATCTAGATCTTAAAGGCCCAATTATCTTTTTACATTCAGTATTTGCATTTTCAAAAGCTAGAGATTCAAGAAGTATTCGTCTAGCTTCTGGGTCTGTTACCCCTATGTCCAGAGCCTTAATTAATCTTTGCACAAAGTCAGTAAAGGGTTCTCTCTGTCCCTGCCTAACCCTGGTATATGATTCGACCCTTTTTGCTGGATCTTGTATTCTATTCAAAGCATTCAAGGCTGCTTTGTGACATAAGGACAGCACTTCTTCATCATAAAGAGCTTGGACCTGTGGATCAGCATATGCTCCTACACCAAGAATTTGATCTTGGGAAACCTCCACACCTTTTGCTCTTCCTTGCTGTTCCATATGTTTGGATTCTTCTCTGAAATAAATTCCAAACATCAAGGAAGGCCCATCATCTAAAACTGCAGACACTAGCTGAGAGAAATCATGGGGGGTAGCTCTGACATTAGAAGCCCAAGTCCTTATCATTTCCTTAACAAATGCAGAGTGCAAGCCAAAGTTAACGACAGCTTGCTTAATTTCTTTTAAATCATTCATTGCTATTGGTGTCCATCTAGCTTCTTTAACTCCCTTTGAGCCTTTGGAAGTTAACCCTTTGTCAGAATAAATTACAGGGTATGTTGTTAGGACCCTGGGTAAGCCAGTTCTAACAGCTGGTGGTGGCATTGTATCCTGTCCTTGTGCCTTCTTACTCTGTTCACCAGCTCCAATAGTTTCTTCAATCATTTCTAATCTTTTTATCATTGTATCCCTTAAATCCTGAATCTCCTGACCTACCCGTGTTTCTAGTAATTTCACTAAGGTATCAGTTTTTTGGTTCCCATTCTGGAGGTTCATTCTATCTGTTACCTTATCAAAACTTTGTGGTAACATCTGAACGTCAAATTCAACAGCCTGTACCCTTTCAGGTAACTTCCTAGTACCCTTGGACATGGAGTCAATTTTGTCTCTCATAGTATCCACTTGTTCAGATAACCCCTGATTTTCAATAATTTTAATCCTTTCAACTAGTTGTTCAATATTAGTCCGTAAAAATCGTATCTTTCTTAATGATAAAATATTGAAAAGAAAACTGAAACCTAGCAACAAGTAAATTAATATATTCCCATAGTCATATAAACCTTGCATGACATAATCCATTGTATTAATAAAGAAAACAGTAAAATTGGCGTTGGAAACAAAAACTGCCATATTACCTCTTGTCTAGTTGGCAGCGCTGTTGCCAAGTTGCGACTAGAACCACTGCAAAGGTGACTTAAACAGGTCCTGTTTCAGTGTCTGCCTTAGTATTTGTTAAAAACTAGGAAATATAAGTTGCTCAAGAAAGAAAGTTTAATTAAATCAATTCCATACACGGAACCAGAAACCCAGAATCCAGGGGTAGAAAAGAGCAACCCGGAAGCCGCGTATGCCTCCACGTGACCGAGTCGTTCTGATTCACGCCACTAAAGCACCGCACTTACAAGGGAAATTTAAAAACAACTCAGAAAAGAGCAAACCAGGCAGGCAGAGACTGTCCCGAGCCTGTGGAGCTTGGGAGGCGTGGGGTTTAACTGAACTGCTGGCTCCACACACAGGGCACAGGCCGCAGCTGAGGGAGGTCTCGTGACTAGCCGAGCTGGTAGCAAGCAGTTGAGTGGGGGGGAAGGGGGGGTTCTACAACCAAACGTGGGGCGCCAGATGAAGGCGTAAGTCACAGACAATCCCACACCAGTTTGGAATTATGATTAATAGGATGGTTATTTATTCAAAGGGGAAAAAACTTACAGATTACCGTCCCAGACAACAGCCCCTCCGCGCAAACAGGAAAGGAGTCCAGGGGCCGGAAACGGAGCCGGAAGACAAAGAGAGAGTGGAGGACAGCCGCTGCTTTTTTTAAAGGGAGAGACCACGCCCCAATGGGCTGGTAACTCAGCGGCGATTGGCTGAAGGAGCTGAAGGAACTCCCACAGCAAATTACTTTCCTTTGAAAGTGCCTTAAGCTACTTACAAGCATTAGGAAGAAACTCACATGCGTTTCTCTGAAAGAGAAGCAGTCTGTTCCAACACTTCAATTCACTGTGCGAAGTGAATGGAGTGTTGCTTCACTTTCTAAATGCTGTCCTTTCAGAGAAAATCACTTTCCTTTGAAAGTGCCTTAAGCTACTTACAAGCATTCAACAGAAACTCACATGTGTTTCTCTGAAAGAGAAGCAATCTTTTCCAACACTTCAATTCACTGTGCAAAGTGAATGGAGTGTTGCCTCACTTTCGAAATGCTGTCCTTTCAGAGAAAATCACTTTCCTTTGAAAGTGCCTTAAGCTTCTTGCAAGCATTAGGAAGAAACTAACATGCGTTTCTCTGAAAGAGAAGCAGTCTGTTCCAACACTTCAATTCACTGTGCGAAGTGAATGGAGTGTTGCTTCTCTTTCTAAATGCTGTCCTTTCAGAGAAAATCACTTTCCTTTGAAAGTGCCTTAAGCTAATTGCAAGCATTCACAAGAAACACTAATGCGTTTCTATGAAAGAGAAGCAGTCTGTTCCAACACTTCAATTCATTACGCGAAGGGAATGGAGTGTTGCTTTGCTTTCTAAATGCTCTCCTTTCAGAGAAAATCACTTTCCTTTGAAAGAGCCTTGAGCTACTTACAAGCACTCAACAGAAACTCACATGCAATTCTCTGAAAGAGAAGCAGTCTGTTCCAACACTTCAATTCACTGTGCGAAGTGAATGGAATGTTACTTCACTTTCTAAATGCTGTCCTTTCAGAGAAAATCACTTTCCTTTGAAAGTGCCTAAAGCTACTTTCTAGCATTCACAGGAAACACACATGCGTTTCTCGGAAAGAGAAGCAGTCTGTTCCAACACTTCAATTCACTGTGCAAAGTTAATGGAGTGTTGCCTCACTTTTAAAATGCTGTCCTTTCAGAGAAAATCACTTTCCTTTGAAAGTGCCTTAAGCTACTTACAAGCATTCAACAGAAACTCACATGCATTTCTCTGAAAGAGTAGCAGTCTGTTCCAACACTTCAATTCACTGTGCAAAGTGAATGGAGTGTTGCTTCACTTTCTAAATTCTGTCCTTTCAGAGAAAATCACTTTCCTTTGAAAGTGCCATAAACTACTTTCAAGCATTCATAAAAAACTCACATGCGTTTCTCTGAAAGAAAGGCAGTCTGTTCCAACACTTCAATTCACTGTGCGAAGTGAATGGATTGTTGCTTCACTTTCTAAATGCTGTCCTTTCAGAGAAAATCACGTTCCTTTGTTAGTGCCTTAATCTACTTGCAAGCATTAGGAAGAAACTCACATGCGTTTCTCTGAAGGAGAAGCAGTCTGTTCCAAAACTTCAATTCACTGTGTGAAGTGAATGGAGTGTTGCCTCACTTTCTAAATGCTGTCCTTTCAGAGAAAATCACTTTCCTTTGAAAGTGCCTTAAGCTACTTACAAGCATTTAACAGAAACTCACATGCGTTTCTCTGAAAGAGAAGCAGTCTGTTCCAACACTTCAATTCACTGTGCAAAGTGAATGGAGTGTTGCTTCACTTTCTAAATGCTGTTCTTTCAGAGAAAATCACTTTCCTTTGAAAGTGCCTTAAGCTACTTGCAAGCATTAGGAAGAAACTCACATGCGTTTCTCTGAAAGAAAAGCAGTCTGTTCCAACACTTCAATTCACTGTGCGAAGTGAATGGAGTGTTGCTTCACTTTCTAAATGCTGTCCTTTCAGAGAAAATCACTATCCTTTGAAAGTGCCTTAAGCTACTTGCAAGCATTAGGAAGAAACTCACATGCGTTTCTCTGAAAGAGAAGCAGTCTGTTCCAACACTTCAATTCACTGTGCGAAGTGAATGGAGTATTGCTTCACTTTCTAAATGCTGTCCTTTCAGAGAAAATCACTTTCCATTGAAAGTGCCTTAAACTACTTTCAAGAATTCACAAAAAACTCACATGCGTTTCTCTGAAAGAGAAGCAGTCTGTTCCAACACTTCAATTCACTGTGCGAAGTGAATGGAGTGTTGCTTCACTTTCTAAATGCTGTCCGTTCAGAGAAAATCACTTTCCTTTGAAAGTGCCTTAAGCTACTTGCAAGCATTCACAAGAAACACTAATGC